>NC_092343.1:345124117-345428165 GCF_046630445.1 Rutidosis leptorrhynchoides
ATGATTACTTAATTAAATATAATATCAAATGTAATTACAAGTTAAAAGCATAAATGTTATATTAATAATGATATTATTATTTTCATTATAACTATTAAAAGTAACATTAACATTTGTAATATTATTTTTGATATAAAATATATATATAAATATATGAAGTTTAATGCATTTAATTTGTTAAAATATTTATGTTATCATTCTTAATAACATTATTATTAATAAATTTTCGATCTTAGTTATTAAGAAGATTACTATTATTATTATTATTATTATTATTATTATTATTATTATTATTATTATTATTATTATTATTATTATTATTATTATTATTATTATTATTATTATTATTATTATTATTATTATTATTATTATTATTATTATTATTTTTATTTTTAGTTATTTTAGTATTCACTAGTATTATTATTTATTATTATTATTGTTATAAAAACCATACCATTTACTAATATTAAAAATATCATTATTATGATAAGTATTATTATTATTAGGATAATTATTATAAAATGTATTATTCTTATGTTAATATTATTAATAATATTCAGTATAATTATTATTATTAATAAAATTATTATTATTATTATAGTTAATATATGTACAATTATATAAAAAAATAGAAATATCTAAATATATATACCGAATTATGTATAAAAATATATTTTAGGAATCAATGTGGAATCTGTATTATATTTAAATACATAATATACAGTTACATATAAATACATTTATATTTATATAAATACTGATTCATACATTTTTTTAATTAAGAATCATATCTAATTATATAAAACTAATTACAGAATGTAAGCAGATATAAATCGCTATCCTCACTGTTTAATCTGTCTGATTGATTCTTGAATATGTCGACATCCAAAACACTAAATAACAGAAACAGGATTTAATTCGTTAGCAATCTGAATCAATCTTTATGGTTTTATTATTTTTATTATTTTTATTATTTGTCTGATTGAGAAAAATTGAACACCCACGACTTTATATATACAATCGATCAAATTCTGTTAGAATGGAATCAGTCCACTTCCTTTTCACTATCAATATCTATTACTAATCTTAATTAATCCAAATTTTCGAATAAAAACCCAGAAATAAAACTGAAACTGTCAAAGGCTCTGCTTCAGGTTCTTTTTTTTGAAAACTTCGATTTTGAATAAATTTACAAAATTTATAATTACAGTTCTGTTAGGAATCGTCTTTGTAAACTATCTGCAAAATCTTATATGTCAATTCTTCAAAACAAGAACGAATTCCTGAGTCAAAGTATCGATTAAACAAAGTCAACTCAAATGTTCATCACAAAATTCGCAATAGTTTTGATGATTTTTGTTAAATTATTGATACAGACAGTTTCTATAAAGGATTCTAAACCTATTTCATTTAGGAAGTTTGTCCTAAAACGTTCTCAAAGTCACAATTGAGTTTTAAAATTTGAAACCTCATCGTGAGTTACAGCAGGTTGCTGTGATGAATTTTTTTGTTGTTGTTAATTTAGTTTAATTAATTTGAATGATTTATGTGTCTACCTAAATTTCTAAAACTAATAAACAAATTAATTAAAGTGGGATGGTAGCATCTGGTCGATTACCTCATGAGGAAGAAGAGAATTCAGGAAAACAGAAAATCATGATAAATATAATTAATTTGTAATTTAAGACAGAAAGACAGAAGCAGAGGGACGGTTTAGGAGTGGTGCAGGTTAACGAGAGGTCACGGGTTCGAATCTCACTTGGGACAATTCTTTTTAAGATGACTTTTGAAAGGGTATACCTATTTCATTATTATTATTATTATTATTATTATTATTATTATTATTATTATTATTATTATTATTATTATTATTATTATTATTATTATTATTATTATTATTATTATTATTATTATTATTATTATTATTATTATTATTGTTAGTGTTGTTATTATTGTTATTATTAGTGTTATAAAGATTATTATTATCATTTGCATAAGTATTAAAATTATTACTATTATTATTAGTATTGCTAATACAAGAAGTAAATATAAATTATTAATGCGATTATAATTATAATGATGATTTATATTGTTATTACTAAAATTAATATCATTATTAATATGTGTGTTATTATTATTAACATGTTTAGGGTTAGTATTATCACTATTAACGTTATCATTATTATTATTAGTATTATCATTATTAATAAAGGTATTATTATTAGTAACTCTTTAATATAAAAACTATCATTTTTAACAAATAAATATTTTGATACAAAATATATTTAGTACATATACTATAACGATATTAACATTTCATATAATTACAAATTAACATTATATAGATAAATATATATTTTTATCATGTATAAACCCTAAAATAAATTGTTATATTAGCCATATAATTATATAAACTAAATATAATAAAATTTATCTATAACTATATAACATATGAGATAACAAGTATATTATTAATAATAATAATATATATAAACTTGTTCGATTACGAATTATTAAACTTGTTCGATTACAATTATGTATATTAATAAATATACAAATGATATAGGTTCGTGAATCCGAGGCCAACCCTGCATTTGTTCAGTTGTTTAATGTTGTTATATGTATTTTTACTACAAAATACATTAGGTGAGTTTCATTACTCCCTTTTTAAATGCTTTCGTAATATATATTTTTGGGACTGAGAATACATGCGCTGTTTTTTATAACTGTTTTACGAAATAGACACAAGTAATTAAAACTACATTATATGGTTGAATGATCGAAATCAAATATGCCCGTTTTTATTAAGTCTGGTAATCTAAGAATTAGGGAACAGACACCTTAATTGACGCGAACTCTAAAGATAGATCTATCGGGCCCAACAAGCCCCATCCAAAGTACCGGATGCTTTAGTACTTCGAAATTTATATCATGTCCGAAGGAGGATCCCGGAATGATGGGGATATTCTTATATGCATCTAGTTAATGTCGGTTACCAAGTGTTCAATCCATATGAATGATATTTTTGTCTCTATGTATGGGACGTATGTTTATGAGAAATGGAAATATGAAATCTTGTGGACTATTAAAATTATGAAGTAATTATTTATAATAAACTAACGAACTCACCAACCTTTTGGTTGACACTTTAAAGCATGTTTATTCTCAGGTATGAAAGAAGTCTTCCGTTGTGCGAATTGATCATTTTAAAGATATTACTTGGAGTCATTCATGACATATTTTAAAGGACGTTGCATTCGAGTCGTTAAGTTCATCAAGATTATTATTAAGTCAATTATAGTTTGATATATTATAAAATGATGAATGCCGTCAACTTTCGATGTAATGAAAGATTGTCTTTTCAAAAACGAATGCAATGTTTGTAAAATGTATCATATAGAGGTCAAGTACCTCACGATGTAATCAGCTGTTTTGAATCGTTTATAATCGATATGGACTTCGTCCAGATGGATTAGGACGGGTCTTCACAGAAATAAAGACACGTAATTCATAAGTCCAGAAACAAGTCATGCATTCTGGTTTTACTAAGACGACTTCCCATCCTTGGTCTTGTAGAAAATAACCGTTATGACCATTGGCTAGGTAGCATGTTGTAATGTCGTCAAAAGAACGAGGGTTTCGTAATGTCCAACAGCCCCGTAATAATCTAAAAACCTTGTTTCTCACCCCAACTACCGAATCCGTCACTTGTGGGAAGGTTTTATTTAAAAGTTGCAAACTGATATTCCTTTTCTCACTTTGGTAAGAAGCAAACATCACTAACCCGTAAGCATAACATGCTTCTTTATGTTGCATGTTAGAAGCTCTTTCTAAAGAACGGAGTCCTATGTTAGGATATGTTGAGTCAAAATAGGTTCGTAACCCGTAGCGTAAAATTACATCTGGGTTTCCCGTACTAAATGCCTTAAAGAAAACTTGGCGTAACTTAAAGTCTTCCCAATGTGATATACCCCATCTTTCAAAGTAAAGCCTTTTATATACTAATTGTGCTGATGAATTCTGCCCGACTTTAGACAATATTTCATCAATCATATCTCTTGGTAGGTCTTCTAAAATTTTTGGTTGTCTATCCTTAACGTCCATTTTGTGTTTTTATACTGTAAAATAGACAAGGATTAGATTCGTAAAAGATAATTAACAAACAATACAAGCAATTTTTACATAGAACATAAAAGTACAAGCACACTATAATACATATAATACACAACATGATTACAACCCTCTAATCTGAATCACCGGTTTCTTCTTCTTCGGACTTGGTTCGTTTTCCTAATTTTCTAGGGATATATGATGTTCCTCTAATACGATTTGTCATTTTCCACAATGGTTTAGAAAAACCTGGTGGTTTAGAGGTTCTCGGGTTATTGTTACAATTTAGGAAATACGGACGTTGCTGATACATATAAAGTTCATCGGGGTTGGAATCTGGTTTTTCAATTTTTATACCTTTTCCCTTATTATTTTCTTTTGCCATATTAAATTAGGTTGAGGAATTTTTATAACATCATCGGAATCCTCATCGGGATCCGATTCATCGGAAAATTGGTAATCTTCCCAATATTTTGCTTCCTCGACGGAAACACCATTGACCATTTTTAACTTTGGTCCATTGGTTGATGATTTTCTTTTATTTAATCGATTTACCGTAGGTATCAAAATTTCATCCTCCGGAACCTCTTCTTCTTCCGGTTCCTCCTCTTCCGGTTCCTCCTCTTCCGGTTCCTCTTCTTCCGGTTCCTCTTCGGGAATTTGTGAATCTTCCCAAATTATATTCGACTCTTCATTATTATTAGGTGAGTCGATGGGATTTGTACTAGTGGTAGACAACTATCACACAATATCAAACACATTAAGAGGTTAATATATCACATAATATTTACATGTTAATAATATATAGTTTCCAACAAAAGTGTTAAGCAATCGTTTTTAAAGAAAACACGGTTGAAGTCCAGACTCACTAATGTATCCTAACAAACTCGATAAGACACACTAATGCAAATTTCTGGTTCTCTAAGACCAACGCTCGGATACCAACTGAAATGTCCCGTTCATATTAATTATAAACGTTCCATATTAATTGATTTCATCGCGAGGTTTTGACCTCTATATGAGACGTTTTTCAAAGACTGCATTCATTTTTAAAACAACCATAACCTTTATTTTATCGATAAAGGTTTAAAAAGAATTACGTAGATTATCAAATAATGATAATCTAAAATATACCGTTTACACACGACCATTACATAATGGTTTACAATAAGAATATATTACATCAAAAATAAGTTTCTTGAATGCAGTTTTTACATAATATCATACAAGTATGGACTCCAAATATTGCCCTTATTTTAGTATGCAACAGCTGAAGCTCTGAATAATCACCTGAGAATAAACATGCTTTAAACGTCAACAAAAATGTTGGTGAGTTATAGGTTTAACCTATATATTTATCAATCGAAATAATAGACCACAAGATTACATATTTCAATACATCCCATACATAGAGATAAAAATCATTCATACGGTGAACACCTGGTAACCGACATTAACAAGATGCATATAGAATATCCCCATCATTCCGGGACACCCATCGGACATGATAATTTCGAAGTACTAAAGCATTCCAAATTCCAAAATGGGGCTTGTTGGGCCCAATAGATCTATCTATAGGATTCGCGTCAATTTGGGGGTCTGTTCCTAAATTCTTAGGCTACCAAGCTAAAAAGGGGCATATTCGGTTTCGATCATTCACCCATATAAAGTAGTTTCATTTACTTGTGTCTATTTCGTAAAACATTTATAAATTTGCATGTATTCTCATCCCAAAATATTAGATTTTAAAAGTGGGACTATAACTCACTTTCACAGATTTTTACTTCGTCGGGAAGTAAGACTTGGCCACTGGTCGATTCACGAACCTATAACAAATATGTACATATATATGAAAGTATGTTCAAAATATATTTACAACATTTTTAATACGTTTTAATGTTTTAAGTTTATTAAGTCAGCTGTCCTCGTTAGTAACCTACAACTAGTTGTCCATAGTTAGATGTACAGAAAATAAATTGATATATATTATCTTGACCCAATCCATAACCCAGTGTATACACGTCTCAGGCTAGATCACAACTCAAAGTATATATATATTTGGAATCAACCTCAACCCTGTATAACTAACTGCAACATTACTGCATATAGAGTGTCTATGGTTGTTCCAAATAATATATATATATATATATATATATATATATATATATATATATATATATATATATATATATATATATATATATATATATATATATATATATATATATATATATATATATATATATGATATGTCAAAACATTTGCATACGTGTCTATGGTATCCCAAGATTACATAATATATTAGAATACATGTATAATACAATACAAGTTAGCTAGGATATGTGATGTTAAAGCTAAGGGGTATAAAATACTATTAAATTTTACTAGGAAATACTATTAAATACGATACAATTTTACACAAGATATTTATTTATTTACAAAATGGATATACTTAAACCTTGCTACAACACTATAGGCAGTGTACCTAATCGTAGAGTAGTATAGTTTTTAGTAAGTCCGGTTCGTTCCACAGGGAGCGGGCTTATTGCACACTATATTTTTAAACAATTATATTTGTACAAAATATATTATATTGATAATATATAAAAGGGGGTTTACCGTTTAATGACTGGTTTGTCGATTTTATATTTTAAGTTACAATTAAAACCTAATGCAAAATATAAATGATGATAATTAAAGTAGCGAAAAATAAATGACAATAAATAAATGACGTTAAATAAAATAGCGAGTAAATAAAAGTACAATGAAATATGAAATAAAATATATTATGCTTATTTAAACTTCCGTAACCATGATGGTTGACGTGTTGATTTTAATTTTATGCCCATGGGTTAATTGTCCTTTGTCCTGGATTATTTAATATGTCCGTCTGGTTTTGTCCATAACAGTCCATCGGTCATAAATTTAAAGTGCGAGTGTCCTCGTCAAATTATCCTTATACCCGAAGTCAAATATTCCAACTAATTGGGGACTTAAACTGTAACAAGGTTTTAATACTTTGTTTAATAATTACACCAGGATATCGACTGCGTGTAACCCAAGGTTTTAATACTTTGTTATCAATTATGCCAAGTGTCCTTGTACATAATTTCACCCCTGTTTTAATAATTCCATAGATTATTAATCCATTCCCGTGTCCGGTTAAATGAACGATTATTCGTACATATAAATATCCCGCCCATCGTATCCGATCGAGTGTATATGGTTATTTATAGGGACGTCCAATTGTAAATCTTTATATTAAAATTAACAAACTATCATTTAGTTAAACAAATATAAAGCCCATTAATAGCCCATAGTATAATTTCCACAAGTGTCGTTCTTTTGTCCAAACCCCAATTAAGGTACAAAGCCCAATTACCCAATTTTAGTATTTTAGCCCAACATCATGATTACTTCGTCTTAAATAAGCATAAAAAAACATAAGTACGAGACATTAATTTAAAAAGGAGAACATAGCTTACATTGATTATTTATCGCGTAGTGTTACACGGACAGAGCTTCGACTTTAAAACCCGTAAAATAACCTTTACATAACTCAAACTAATCTAATATAAAACTACCATATACTATATTATATATATATATTTATTATTATTAGAGGAGTATTATTATTATTATTTTTTATGGCCAAAACTCGTTGCCTTTTATAGATGTGGTCTGATCCTGAGGCCCATGCAATCGCATGGGTTCTCAGTGTTAATCTCATGCGATCGCATGGCCAGTCTGGCCATGCCCAATTGCTTTGTTTGCTAGCTTGTCGACGTTATATTTAATTATATAATATAATATATATAATTTTATATAATTATATATATATTATATTATATTCTTGTGCATAGTAGACTCATAATTTATGGTCCGTTGCGTCGGGCGTTGATAGTTGGCTCAGGTCCCGGTTCCGGATTTTTGAACGTCCTTTCGTATAATTTAATATCTTGTACTTTGCGTTCCGCAACTTGTACTTTTGTCATTTTTAGACGTTTCTTATCAATAAATTGAACCACTTGGATTGTATCTCGTACATTTGAGCTTTTTGGTCATTTGCGTCTTCAAATTGTCGTTTTCGCCTTTTGTCTTCGCACTTATTTAATATAAACGATTACAACTTAAAATAGGACAATTACAACTAAATAATTTACATATTGGGAGGATATTGCTACTAAATATATGTTCATTTGGAGCACTATCAAATATCCCCACACTTGAACTTTGCTTGTCCTCAAGCAATACAGAACTTGAAATTAAATCACACTTCACTCGAATCACTTTTTTTTTCTCACACTTTATACATCAGTGATTTTGATACGTCGGTATAAACAATGATAGTAACGATGTGGTTTACAGTCCCACATGACTATAAAAATTTAGATCCTTTAAGGAAATTGGATCTTTATGAAAACATTTTGATCTTTTGAAAATTAAATCTAGCTTTTACCCTAGATAAGTTTTCTGGAATAACCCTTCACCGGTGTTTGCAAATTCTTTTTGTGGGTTTGGTGGGTTTCAGATTTGAAAATTTTAGCTCAACACTTATGGTTTTGTGTCACCCACTTGCTAACCTTGTATTAGGAAATCAACACGTCCAGTTTACTTGTTCCGTATATTACCTTTCGGCAAACTACCGTCCGGTTGTAAAGGAAAGCGATGAACAAGCAACTGTTAAGGCAATGTCCCGTGACATGCTTTTGATTATGGTCTATAAACGTGTCGGATGCTAGTACTATCCTTTGTATGAGCAATAGTAAAGATCATCCTATGATTTTTCGGTCTGGCACAAGGTCCTGTCTTCGACCATGCTATGCAACCACCGTTCTTACGGTTGACACCCGATTTGGTTCAGGTGACCTAATGAATTCCAGGTGAATTCCTAGGATTTTACGTTCAATGGTAATGAACGCATTGAAAATGGGTTTTCAGAAAAAAAAATCGGTTTATAATTTGATCAAAATATTTTCTCGTTCAAGCTCGAGTTTAGATATCATTGAATTCCATGAGTTTGAATTCTCAATCTTTAAGGTCAATCTCTAGGATTGAGTAATATCAGGCTTAAAAACTGATTTTTGATCTTTTAAGGAGATTATCCTTTCTGGGAATCTGATTTATTAGTCTTATCAAGCTAATTTGCACGGTGCCCTCCCATTTTACGAGATAAATCCTTCTCATGGTTAGGATAAATCTGACCACTTGGCGACCCTGTTTTATGCTGAGGTCCGTGGATTTCCTGCTGATTTTAGTGATGACTTTTCTAGATTTTTCGTCAACCTACAGCTGGTCTGGACGACAACTTCTTGACTAAATCAAGAAGCGCGTGTCTTTTTCGGAAGACTTTACTTCCATTTAATGATGGAATTGATTCATCGTGTAGATCCATCTTTTCTTTCAAATGTATTACAATAAATCGGGTAAAACAGTTAATTTAGTCCAAAACAAAAGCACCTGCAATAACTTTATAGAAACATGTGATAGATAGTTTTTAATTGAATAATTTGGTACATTCTCCCCACACTTGGCTTTTTTCATGCGTCTTTTTATATCTTAATAAATAAATTCAAGCGTTTTAGTTGTTTTTCAATTTATGTCCTTTCCGAGGTAACGATAATTTCGGTATTAACACCTAGTTTTCATCGTTCATAAATATGTATAAACATGATTTTGAATTCATTTAGTTGAGATTTTTTAAAATTTTTACAAAATTTAGAAAATAAACCAAGTATAAACCCGAGAGAATTTATAATCCTTCCCCACACTTGAGATCATGCAATGCCCTCATTTGCATGAAATCAGACTTTAATTATAAATTCACGAGGGTGATAAGTGTAGAAAAGTGATTAAAAATACCCAGTTTGTAATTACAAAGCTCGTCGAATGATAGATGGCGCGCCTCATCGTTCATTCCTTCTTGTTTTATCACACATGTTTTTCTTCAAAAACGGTTGCTTTTCTGGACTGTTTGCTAATATTTAAAAATGCGTCTTTTACCCTTACTTATTATGCATGTTTATTTAACGAGTTATGCACTAACCCGAACCCCTAATTTAACGTTAAGTGAGGTTAGACTTCCCCATACTTAGCTGACGACATGTGAAGTCAGTAGAATAAGTTCCACGAATTAGAATAGTGAGCCAGTTATTTACATCTCGGGTGGTATAAAATATATCAATGGGTTTAAAGTTTAGACCCACCCGATCGTCACTACTTAATTCTTTTTTAAGTGTAGCTTTTAGTAAATGGATATGTCTCTTTTCTGGTTCTTGGTCAAATGGATCTATATACACCGACATACATATTTCTATAGGGTGGATAATTCCTAACATTTCCTTCCGTTTATTCTCGGGATCAAAGTTTTCACCTCTATTACCCAATTGGGTGAAATTCGAGGTGTCAATATCTATTACAGCTTGTAGTTCATCTTTGGTAGATGACTCGTCTATTGAGAATATTAGGTTGGAAGGTTGTGGAATGGTGAATTTCGGGATCAAAGCAAATTCTTCTTCATTAATCGGTCCCACCATTTTGGTCTCGGGGGTAAAATTTTCAACGTTATCGTTTTTCCAAGAGTACCAATTTGTCACCCTTACTTCTTCTTCTTCATCCATTGATGGATCGTTGATTTCGTCGGTAGAGGCTAATGTGTCGATATGTTGTGAAATTTGTAAAGCTGAATAAAAAGTATCATCGGGATAATTGGTGATTTCGGAGCTCTCGAATTCATCAAAATTCGATGATATGAGATTTTCTTGCACACGACTCCTCAGATCAACAGGTGTGTAATCTGATAGAGTTTCAGCTTGCCGATTTACAAACTCTCTCATTTGTTCATTTTGAGCATCAAGTTCTTCGAGTTTGATTTTCATATTGTCTAAAAGATTTTCAGACACATAATTCTCCTCGTCTTCTGGTTGTTGAGTTTGGATATATTCTTGGGAATAATCCCAATTTGAATTGTATTCTTCATAATCATTCCATTCCGGTTCTATGGGTGCATAATTTTCCATAGGAACGTAATAATAACATTCCCATGTTGAGTGATAATCTCCACAGATTTCACAACCAGTTATTGTTTCGTCATTCGTAATCCAAGATTGATCGAACGAATTGTCATCAACACCCGTTTGAGAGTATTGATTAAATTGATTTCGGATGTTATAAAGAGTTTCCAAAATATTCTCGAGATTTTCCATAATGCGCTTATTACCAAATTTTAGCTACAATGTGGTGCATTTACTTAATATCCTATTTGTTATAAAAATAAAAATTATATAAGTTATCAAATTAATAGACTTTTCTGCTTTTGCCCACGTTTCGAATAGCCAATAGATGCAGCAGGGTGCCAGAACTCTTTAAATCGGAAGCTCACAACTCAGCCACTAACAAATCCAACTATTACTACAAAGCAGAAAATTTGGATGTCTATCAATTTAACCGCTTAAAATAATTTTTCGTTTGGAATTTTTTTAGAGAAGAAATAGAAAATATTCTAAGTCCTAAAAACTAGAATGGCGAGAAATAAGAAAGAAAAAGAGCGCGTCGAAAAATGTTGAAAAATAAAAGGTCGAAAAATAAAAATAAGAAAGTAACGCGTCGAAACTTAAAAGGAACTAAAAACTAAGAATTAAAAGTTGCGTCTAAAAAATA
Organism: Rutidosis leptorrhynchoides; assembly: GCF_046630445.1. Classification (NCBI taxonomy): domain Eukaryota; kingdom Viridiplantae; phylum Streptophyta; class Magnoliopsida; order Asterales; family Asteraceae; genus Rutidosis; species Rutidosis leptorrhynchoides. The sequence continues at coordinate 345,135,887 of NC_092343.1, forward strand.
TTAAAGCTTAAAAGAAATACTATATCCCAAATGGCAAAAACTTAAAAAGGTACTAAAAACTTAGAACGGCGTCGCAAAATTCTAAAGCACCTAAATCTTAGTCTAAAGAAAAAGCACTTAAGGGATTTTACGGCAAAGCCTAAAAATCTAGAAATAAAAATTCTATGGCAAAAACTATGACTAAAACTAAGTACGAGCGATAAAATACAAATATTACGCTAAAACAAACAAAAAGATACAAAATATAAAAATAATCTTAAAGTTGTAAAAAGTACAATTTTTATAAAAATATTATTTTTATATTATTATTTTTATAAAAGTATTAATTTTATAATTTATAAAACTAATTAAACTTAAAAATACAAATTAAATAAATAAAACTAAACTAATTAATATTAATTAAATAATAAACCCTAATTAGGGTTTTAATAATAATAATTAAAATATACTCCGTAATTAATGCAGTTGCAGAGTCAAACCTGACGTGTCAGTTGGCTTCATGCGATCGCATGGTTTTAAGGCACCCGGCTCATACGATCGCATTGGTCTGGGTTCCAGGTTTTTTTTTTTTTTTAAATTTTATATTGTTTTTCTAAAAATTATATACAATTATATTTTTACAAATATATATTAAAAATATAGCGTTTCACCGATCCCCGTCAGTGGCGCCAAAAACTTGATGTTAAAGCTAAGGGGTATAAAATACTATTAAATTTTACTAGGAAATACTATTAAATACGATACAATTTTACACAAGATATTTATTTATTTACAAAATGGATATACTTAAACCTTGCTACAACACTATAGGCAGTGTACCTAATCGTAGAGTAGTATAGTTTTTAGTAAGTCCGGTTCATTCCACAGGGAGCGGGCTTATTGCACACTATATTTTTAAACAATTATATTTGTACAAAATATATTATATTGATAATATATAAAAGGGGGTTTACCGTTTAATGACTGGTTTGTCGATTTTATATTTTAAGTTACAATTAAAACCTAATGCAAAATATAAATGACGATAATTAAAGTAGCGAAAAATAAATGACAATAAATAAATGACGTTAAATAAAATAGCGAGTAAATAAAAGTACAATGAAATATGAAATAAAATATATTATGCTTATTTAAACTTCCGTAACCATGATGGTTGACGTGTTGATTTTAATTTTATGCCCATGGGTTAATTGTCCTTTGTCCTGGATTATTTAATATGTCCGTCTGGTTTTTGTCCATAACAGTCCATCGGTCATAAATTTAAAGTGCGAGTGTCCTCGTCAAATTATCCTTATACCCGAAGTCAAATATTCCAACTAATTGGGGACTTAAACTGTAACAAGGTTTTAATACTTTGTTTAATAATTACACCAGGATATCGACTGCGTGTAACCCAAGGTTTTAATACTTTGTTATCAATTATGCCAAGTGTCCTTGTACATAATTTCACCCCTGTTTTAATAATTCCATAGATTATTAATCCATTCCCGTGTCCGGTTAAATGAACGATTATTCGTACATATAAATATCCCGCCCATCGTATCCGATCAAGTGTATATGGTTATTTATAGGGACGTCTAATTGTAAATCTTTATATTAAAATTAACAAACTATCATTTAGTTAAACAAATATAAAGCCCATTAATAGCCCATAGTCTAATTTCCAAAAGTGTCGTTCTTTTGTCCAAACCCCAATTAAGGTACAAAGCCCAATTACCCAATTTTAGTATTTTAGCCCAACATCATGATTACTTCGTCTTAAATAAGCATAAAAAAACTTAAGTACGAGACATTAATTTAAAAAGGAGAACATAGCTTACATTGATTATTTATCGCGTAGTGTTACACGGACAGAGCTTCGACTTTAAAACCCGTAAAATAACCTTTACATAACTCAAACTAATCTAATATAAAACTACCATATACTATATTATATATATATATATATATATATATATATATATATATATATATATATATATATATATATATATATATATATATATATATATATATTTATTATTAGAGGAGTATTATTATTATTATTATTTTTTATGGCCAAAACTCGTTGCCTTTTATAGATGTGGTCTGATCCTGAGGCCCATGCAATCGCATGGGTTCTCAGTGTTAATCTCATGCGATCGCATGGCCAGTCTGGCCATGCCCAATTGCTTTGTTTGCTAGCTTGTCGACGTTATATTTAATTATATAATATAATATATATAATTTTATATAATTATATATATTATATTATATTCTTGTGCATAGTAGACTCATAATTTATGGTCCGTTGCGTCGGGCGTTGATAGTTGGCTCAGGTCCCGGTTCCGGATTTTTGAACGTCCTTTCGTATAATTTAATATCTTGTACTTTGCGTTCCGCAACTTGTACTTTTGTCATTTTAGACGTTTCTTATCAATAAATTGAACCACTTGGATTGTATCTCGTACATTTGAGCTTTTTGGTCATTTGCGTCTTCAAATTGTCGTTTTCGCCTTTTGTCTTCGCACTTATTTAATATAAACGATTACAACTTAAAATAGGACAATTACAACTAAATAATTTACATATTGGGAGGATATTGCTACTAAATATATGTTCATTTGGAGCACTATCAATATGATTAATATAGATTTGTTACCAATTTTCACGTAGGTACAACAAGCAAAAATATCCAATCTTGTTTTACCCATAACTTCTTCGTTTTAAATCCGTTTTGGGTGAATCCAATTGCTATGGTTTCATATTGAACTTAAGTTTATGAATCTATACAGAAAAAGTATAAATTTATAGTCAAAAATAAGGTAACAAGTTGTTTTTGTAAAGGTAGTCATTTCAGTCGAAAGAACGACGTCTAGATGACCATTTTGGAAAACATACTTCCTCTTTGAGTTTAACCATGATTTTTGGATATAGTTTAATGTTCATAAGAAAAATCATTTTCCCAGAACAACAACTTTTAAATCAAAGTTTATCACAGTTTTTAATTAACTAACCCAAAACAGCCCGCGGTGTTACTACGACAGCGTATATCCAGTTTTACGGTGTTTTTCGTGTTTTCAGGTTTTAAATCATTAAGTTAGCATATCATATATATATATAGAACATGTGTCTAGTTGATTTTAAAAGTCAAGTTAGAAGGATTAACTTTTGTTTGCGAACAAGTTTAGAATTAACTAAACTATGTTCTAGTGATTTCAAGTTTAAACCTTCGAATATGGTAGTTTTATATATATGAATTGAATGATGTTATGAATATCATTACTACCTCAAGTTTTGTGGATAAACCTACTGGAAATGAGAAAAATAGATCTAGCTTCAAAGGATCCTTGGATGGCTTGAAAGTTCTTGAAGCAGAATCATGACACGAAAACAAGTTCAAGTATGATTTTCACTCGAAATAAGATTGTTATAGTTATAGAAATTGAATCAAAGTTTGAATATGAGTATTACCTTGTATTAGAAAGATATCTTACTGTAAATAAGAAAGATTTCTTAAGGTTGGATGATCACTTTACAAGATTGGAAGTAAGCTAGCAAACTTGGAAGTATTCTTGATTTTATGAAACTAGAACTTATTGAATTTATGAAGAACACTTAGAACTTGAAGATAGAACTTGAGAGAGATTAATTAGATGAAGAAAATTGAAGAATGAAATTTTTTGTAGGTGTTTTTGGTCATTGGTATATGGATTAGATATAAAGGATGTGTAATTTTGTTTACATGTAAATAAGTCATGAATGATTACTAATATTTTTGTAATTTTATGAGATATTTCATGCTAGTTGCCAAATGATGGTTCTCACATGTGTTAGGTGACTCATGGGCTGCTAAGAGCTGATCATTGGAGTGTATATACCAATAGTACATACATCTAAAAGCTGTGTATTGTACGACTACGAATACGGGTGCATGCGAGTAGAATTGTTGATGAAACTGAACGAGGATGTAATTGTAAGCATTTTTGTTAAGTAGAAGTATTTTGATAAGTGTCTTGAAGTCTTTCAAAAGTGTATGAATACATATTAAAACACTACATGTATATACATTTTAACTGATCTTGTTAAGTGTTGTTAACCTATTATTTATTATATCTAATGAGATGTTAAATTATTACATTAACATGATATTATGATGTATTAATATATCTTAATCTTAATATGATATATATACAATTAAATGTCGTTACAACGATAATCGTTATATATATGCCTCGTTTCGAAATCATTAAGTTAGTAGTCTTGTTTTTACATATGTAGTTCATTGTTAATATACTTAATGATATGTTTACTTATTATAATACCATGTTACCTATATATATATCCATATATATGACATCATATAGTTTTTACAAGTTTTAACGTTCATGAATCACCGGTCAACTTGGGTGGTCAATTGTCTATATAAAACCTATTTCAATTAATCAACTCTTAACAATTTTGATTGCTTAACATGTTGGAAACACTTAATCATATAAATATCAATTTCATTTAATATATATAAACAGGGAAAAGTTCGGGTCACTACACATTGGTGGTTGTCTACTCCGACCGGTAGAAGATGAAGATGCGGAATTACTTGCCGACTTTGGTAACTTTTGTCCCATTCCGCGTTGGTGTCCGGTTCGATCACCCAAAACTTCTTCCATGATATCGGTCTCGTCTCTTCCCGGTTGTTCTTTTAGCAATTGCTTCATTCGTTTCTACAAGGTTAAACAAATATTAATATATATATATATATATATATATATATATATATATATATATATATATATATATATATATATACATATACATATATATATATATACATAAAACGAGTACAAACCGAATAAGCAAACATGGACCACAAAATATCATAAAACTTCATTTTAGCTTAAAATGCATGAAAGGGTAAAAATGTCATTTTAATAATTACAATTAATAAAAATTAAATACACAAAAGTTAACATATTATGTACCACCTTCATCACCACAACTCACCACCACCACTTACAACCATCAGCCACCACCACCACCTCCAACCACCACCACCACCACCAAACACCACCACCACCACCACCTACCACCACCACCACCCACCTACCAACCACACCACACAGCAACACCCACCATCACCACCAACACCCAACACCAACACCACCCCCAACCACCACCACTTACAACCATTAACCACCACCACCACCACCACCAACCTCCACCACCACCAAACACCACCACCACCCACCCACCAACCACACCACCCAACAACACCCATCACCACCACCACCACCTAACACCAACACCACCACCAACCACCACCACCCACCACCACCACCAACCACCACAACCACCACCTACCACAACCACCCACTACCACTACCTACCAACCACCACCACCCACCACCACTACCCGCCACCACAACAAACCATCAAAACCAACCACCCACCACCACCACCAACCACCAAAACCACCACCTTCCACCACCACCCACCACCACCAACCACCAACCACCATCCACCACCATCACCCATCCCCATCACCACCACCTACCACTACCACTACCAGCCACCACCACCAACCACCACCCACCACCACCACAACCCACCACCAACCACCACCCTCCACTAACCACCACAACCACCACCCACCACCACCACCATCAACAACCACCACCCACCACCCACCACCCACCAACACCAACCACCACCACCTACCCCCACCACCACCCACCCTCACCCACCCCCACCACCACCAACCACCACCACCCACAACCACCACCACCAACCACTATTACCATCCACCACCCACAACCACCACCACCACTACCCACCACCAACCACCACTACCATCCACCGCCAGCAACTACCACAACCACCACCACCACCCATAACCACCACCACCAACCACTACTACCATCCACCGCCAGCAACCACTACAACTACCTACCACCACCACCCACCACCCCCACCACCAACCACCAATACCATCCACCGCAAGCAACCACCACCACCACTTACCACCACCACCACCACCTACCACCCCCACCTCCACCACCACCCGCCACCACCCATCACCACCACCACCACCAACCACCACCCACCACCACCAACCACCACCACCCACCACCACCACCCACCAACCACCAACCACCAACACCACCACCAACCACCAACACCACCACCAACCACCACCACCCTCCACCACTAACCACCACCGACCACTACCATCAACTACCACCACCACCGCCACCAACCACCACCACCAACCACCACCACCCACCACCAACCACCAACACCACCCACCACCACCAACCACCACCAACCACCACCACCACCCACCACCAACCACCACTTTCATGACCCGTCCTAATCCATCTGGACGAATACATTACATTTGGTTACATCGCGAGGTACTTGACCCCTATATGATACATTTTACAAATATTGCATTCGTTCTTAAAAGACAAACTTTCTTTACATTGAAAGTTAACGATATGCATACCATTTCGTAATATGTCCCAACTATAATTGACTTAATAATAATGTTGATGCACTCAACGACTTGAATGCAACGTCTTTTGAAATATGTCATGAATGACTCCAAGTAATATCTCTAAAATGAACAAATGCTCAGCGGAAGATTTCTTTCATACCTGAGAATAAACATGCTTTAAAGTGTCAACCAAAAGGTTGGTGAGTTCATTAGTTTATTGTAATCAATCATTTCCATCATTTTAATAGACCACAAGAATTTCATTTCCATTTCTCATAAATATACGTCCCATGCATAGAGATAAAAATCATTCATATGTATTGAACACCTGGTAACCGACATTAACAAATGCATATAAGAATATCCCCTATCATTTCGGGACATCCATCGGACATGATAAAATAACATCGAAGTACTAAAGCATCCGCTACAACGGATGGGGTTTGTTAGGCCCAATAGATCTATCTTTAGGATTCGCGTCAATTAGTAGACTGGTTTTCTAATTCTTAGGCTACCAAGCAAAAGGGGCATATTCGGCTTCGATCATTCAACCATATAATGTAGTTTCGATTACTTGTGTCTATTTCGTAAAACATTTATAAAAGCAGCGCATATATTCTCAGTTCCAAAAATATATATTACAAAAGCATTTAAAAAGGGAGCAAATAAAACTCACCATACTGTATTTTGTAGTAAAAATACATATGACGACATTAAACAAGTGTAGGGTTGGCCTCGGATTCACGAACCTATATCAATTATATATTTATTAATACATGTAATCGTAATCGAATAAATTTATATATATAAATTTATTAGTTATATTCTTTTTATTATATATATATATATATATATATATATATATATATATATATATATATATATATATATATGTTTCATATATTCATTTTGTATATAAAAGATATTAAATTTTGTTATGTTATATGTATTAAATTTATTTATATATAAATATCATTTATTTGCTAATGAAAATAGTTATTATAATAATATTAAAATAATATTAAATATGATAATAATTATAATACTTTAGTTTTCTAAGAGAAGTAATAATATTAATAATTCTATTAGTGATAATAATAATGATATTAATGATAATAACTATAAAAAATATTAATTTTATTATTAATGATAGTTATGATAACGATGTTAGTAATTACCTAATAGTAATACTCGTGATAATATAACTACTAATACTTATAATCATGTTCTTGGTAGCAATAATAATAATCTTAATACTAGTATTAATGGTGATAATAATATTTACAGTTATATTAATAATACTTATTTTAATGATAATAATATGTAATGGCATTATTATAGTATTATTAATAATTAGCTTAACCATAATAATAGTAATAATAATTTTTAATATTAACAATACTAATAATTACAATCACAATAATAATAATGATAATATTTATAATAATACACATGTTAATAATAATAATAATAATAATAATAATAACTCTGATATTTATATAATGATACTTAGGTTAATAATAATAATAATAATAATCCTAATGACTAATAAATGATACTAATAATAATCCTAGTCATGTTAAAAATAATAATACATTCATTAGTAATGGTATTAATAATAAAAATCATAATACTTGTAATAACAATAATTAATAATAATAATAATAATACTAATAATAATAATAATAATAGAAATAAATATAAAAGATTTATACCCTGTAAAGCTTTGTGTAAAAATAATTGCCCACAGCGAGGCTCGAACCCGCGACCACTCGCTCACACGCACAACACTCTAACCAGCTGAACTGTTTCGCTTTTTCTGATTTATAGCACAAACCAAACTTTATAACCCGACTATCTATCTAATCCTTCTTCTTTCACCACTCGTCGACCAGAGACCCAACACCATTCAACAAATCACTAAAACAAGATTTAGAAACCTTACCGACTACCAGGAACTAATAAGGGATGTAATTGATAAATAAAGAAAACGAAGAAAAAAAATAAAATAAAAAATGCTGCTGTATCCCGTCGCTGCTATACTTGAAAAAAAAATTATTGATGTTGAGATTCATTGTGTTTTGGACAAAGTTGATAACACAAACTATATTTCAAATCACTTTTAAAACCTTTTTGAATCCTCAATTTCAACAGGAATATCAAAACAATTACGAATTTGATGATAAATCGTTTGTTTGACTTTTTCATTCAAAAACTTTGACTCAGAAATTAAATCACGATAATAAGAATTGGAGATGGAAACTTTGCAGAAAGTTTTAATGGATGAATCCTAACACAACTACATTTATACATTTTGAAAATTTACTCGAATGTGAAGTTTTTGATTTAAGAATGCCACGAACAAGGTGTTTGGTTCAGTTTCATCCTTTTGATTTAATACCTCAAATAAAACAGATAATTAGTATTTATAATTGATAAAGTAAATAAGGAATTGAATGAGTTTTTCCAAAGACACTGATTGAGAGCTTGTTTTGTAGTTAATTGAAATTGATCAAATAATACTAAGACAGACAAGAACAAAAAATAATACAGAGTTTGATATTGATGTTAAACTGAATCTTGTTTTATTATTCCAGCTTAAATTCGATCGTACCAATTTAGTGACATAATTCAATCACCTAAACAGTTTGATTGCTATCTCTAATGAATTCGTACGCATTATAATATTTATATGTATATTATAATTGTATTTATATTTATATATATATCTGTGTATATTTATATATATATATATATATATATATATATATATATATATATATATATATATATATATATATATATATATATATATATATATATATATATATATATATATATATATATATATAACTTTGTTTATGTATCTGCTTATATATATATTCTTATAAAATTCAAAAACTTTGAAATTTATCAAGTAATAATATATTAATACTATTAATAATACTAATAATAATGTTACTAATAATAACATATTATTGATAAAGGAATTAGTAATAATAAATGATAAATAATAATATGCTAATATTAATTTTAATAAAAATGATAATTTTAATAATAATGACACTAATAATCAATCATTAATAATAATAATTCTTAATGATAATGGTAATATTAGTATTAGGTAATAATGCTAATATTATCCATGTTAGTTAAAATTGTAATTTTTGCTATTAGTTATGATAATGATGAGGTTAACAATGATAACAAAGATATTAATAATAATAATTTATTATTTATAAATTTTATATATTTTTACAATATAAATATAATAATAATTATCTATGGAAATCATAAATATTTATATATGATTTATTTTAAAATACATTTAATTATTTTGTATCTTATTTTACACATTTCATTTTAATGTTTAAATTATATTTTACTTCCAAATTACTATATATACTTATATATATATATATATATATATATATATACATATACATATTTATTTACAAATCAATTGTTCGTGAATCATCGAGAATAGTCAAAGGTTAAATGAATCCTGTAATAGTTCGAAAATTCTTAAGACTCAACTTTACAAACCTTGCTTATCGTGTCGAAATCATCGTAAGATTAAGTTTAAATTTGGTCGGAAATTTCCAGGTCGTCACAGTACCTACCCGTTAAAGAAATTTCATCCCGAAATTTGAATGTGATAGTCATGGCTAACAATAAGAATGTTTTTATGATGAATATGAGTTGATAAATAGGGTCTTATCATTATTGAGTAATATAAATAAAACGATTCGATTATTTGAAGCGTACGAGTGAAGCTAACACTAAATAGTGAAATGAGAAAGACATGTTTCATCATAACCTTTGACTAGTCATGGTTGAATTCTGGAATTCAAGGGATTTAAAGAAAATCTTCGAAATAAGATTTGATTATCCCGTAATTAAGGAAATAGGATCTTCTTTGGTTAAATGCGATAATCTATTTTAATTGCTCTGTCGGATAGTTCACTATACTCCACCCTCTTCATTTCTTTTAAATTTTAGAGTTCCATACTTTTGTTTTCTCTTCTCGACTTTAAGACAAGTGAATAATGTTCCAGAATTCATAGGTATGGAGTTTCGAAATGAATCTAGTTAATGTTCTAAGAAGGAAATTGTAATGGCACCATTTTGATTTGTTAAATTACCAGAATATCTGTAAAAGATAGAACTATCAAGAAAATATGTTCTTGATATGTTTAGAGATTGAATAGAATGTAAGAGTCGTGTAACATGGCACATGATGCCGTTATGATCTGTGAATCATCACGTTCCATTAGAAACTCAGCATGACTTACTGTAATATAATCACGTTGATCAAGTGTCATTATATTATACTAACTCATGCATCAATTCCCAACATTACTTCAATAACATTCATATTTTAAGCTCGAAAGTTTACAAAATATAGAAACTAACAGTTTCTATATGATGTAACACTGATAGCACGAAGAGATTAATGATTTCAGATAAGAATAGTTATGAAAATATCTTCAGAAATATGGAGGATATTTATAATGAAAGATATGATGATATCTTGGAATTTCTAATATCGAAGGATGGTGAAGAAAATTTATCCGCAAGAGTTTGGAGTCAGAAGCAAGATATTCGCTAAAGATTTCATCAGAAACAGAATCATCAGGATTCTTAATGTACAAGTTTAGTCCTTGTGATTTGTTCAGAGACTCCTTCGTAGTTTGCTCAATCAGTTTTTCAGTTTCAAACTTTTTCTGAGCTTTGCCAACATGCAATTCTTTATCATCAACTTTTGATGTTGAGGTCGTTTACAGTTTTTGTTGCTTCATTCAACTTTTAAAAATTCAGAGCATTAATTCACAGACTGGGTGCTTTTCAGAATTTCAGAATGGAAGATCATAGTTCTAAGAGATAAATATTATATGGATACATATAACTGTTGATGTGGAAACATTGCAAGACTCACAATACAGATTTGCTGATTCCCGGTAATTAGTATGGCAATTCTTGTTACAAGATGCGGATGAGTACATGATGAGACTTTAATAGATAAATATAGTAATTTGTCGGAGAGATTTAAGCCAAGGAGCAACGAGGTTGTTGGTACGTCTGCTGGTAATATGATGGAATATAAAAGGTTCCCCAGAAACAATAAAAGAGCACGCATATATATCAAGGTTATACTAAGGTTGTTTAGAATGAAAAGTCGAAGTTGACTTGTTGGAGCTGTGACAAAACTGGCTATCTCGAACAGGAATTGCAAATTTATTTTCGGTAATAATAACGCTAAAGGAATTAACACAGCTTTGTGTTAAACGTTTACTCAGTTTCTGAGTGTTTTCAGGTACATAATTGTATGCATAAATCTTTCCTTCCGTAGATGAAGTGCGGTTGATTCATCCTCCCGATTGAGGTGTTTTCAAGAATCATGAAAGGTTTGAATCGCAGATTGTAATCGTCAAGATACAAATGAGGTTTAAGATGAAATCAAGTGGCAAGCTTGAAGAATTGTTTAGTTTCATATGTTATAATCAGTATTTTAATTCATTTTAATTGTCTAATGTTAGTAGTCCACAGTTAACAGTCCAATAATTCATATATAGCTTAATATATAATATTCGAATTAATTAATACGTATCGTGACCCGTGTACATGTCTCAGACTCGATCACAACTCAAAGTATATATATTAATGTAGAATCAACCTCAACCCTGTATAGCTAACTCACGCATTACTGCATATAGAGTGTCTATGATTATTCCAAATAATATATATAGATGCATCGATATGATATGTCAAAACCTTGTATACGTGTCCCGATATTTAAAGTGCATAAAATAAATAACAGAAATTAAATGACGATAAATAAAGTGCGTAAAGTAAATAACAGAAATTAAATGACGATAAATTAAATTGCGATAATTAAATTGCGATAAATAAAATGTAATCAGTTAGCTAGGAAAAGTTAGCTGGAAACAGTTAGCGTGGATTCTTAACAAAATTTTTCTCATAGTTAATTCGTTTGTTTCTAACAAATTTTATTTTGTCAAATGTTTTTCTTCATTATGCCACTTGTTGGATTCTGATAAGTCAAAATCCAAATATGAAATTGAATGAAAATGGTTATTCTGTGATGAGCGGATTCGTACTTTTGTGGTTGTAAGTAGGATAGTAAATGACTATTGAATCATATTCGAAGAATGTACAGTGTAACTTATTAATGTAAAATCTAAATATTCCTCGGGTATTACCTACCCGTTAAAATATTTTCAACATTAACAGTTTGTACGAAAGAATTTTTAATTATAATCTTTATGAAAATATACTTACATATATATTTTCTTCAGATTTAATCATGGATTTAATCATGGATTTATATGATATTAATCTCATTTGCTTTTCGGTTTAAGCTAGAATAGCTAATCTCTAAGACTTTAGAGATTACATAATCGCCATGTTCCATGAAGATAAATGATATAGAACGATTCATAGAACGAAAATTAATCGATGTAGAACAAGGTGTAAAACGAAGATTATGCTCGAGGTACAGAATGAGATGTTGAGGCATGGATTGTTGATGGTACTGGTGCTGTTACTGATGGTACTATTGGTGCCGGAATCATCGTGTCGGAATCATCGTAAGATTAAGTATAAATTTGGTCAGAAATTTCCGGGTCGTCACAACCACCACCACCACCCACCACCACCACCACTACCCGCCACCACCCATCCCCATCACCACCAACTACTACCATGATAAAAATGAGGTGATGAATGATAAAAATGAGGTGATGAATGATAAAAAAAGAAGGCGATTAATGATAAAAATTAGGTGATGAATGATAAAAAGGAGGTCAATGATAAAAAAAGTTTTAATGAATGATAAAAAAAAGTATATAATGAATGATAAAAGATTTGCAAAAAAATGAAGTGAAGAATGATAAAAAGCAAGATGAATGACAAAAAAAGAGGTGATAAATGATAAAAATAAGGCGATGAATGATAAACTTGGTCAACCCGAGCATTCTCTAAAAAGCCCTAACGGACTACTCCCCGACTATCACTACTTAACAGAAGTTGTACCTCATCAAGGATCCCAAGTGATGTACCGCCTTGATCGTGTACTCCCAACACACGAAATTTGGGCTCCTTCACTCTAGTATCTAAAACTACCTTCTGTGCATACACTTCTTTTGCATGCTGCAAAGTGCCAATTGTCAGTTGGTAAACTCTGTTAACAAACAACTATTAAATCCATACAACAACAATCATAAAGTTGGGGAAAAAAACTTTAGAAACAAACCATAATACAGTATATGTCCTTGACTATTTATGATGTTGAATTATTTGACCTATAAGTAGGCATGATAATATTCCAATTATGGCTCATCAAAGTTTAGTTACTGAATGCCACGTGTAAAAACTTAATAAGCGATTTCATCACTTCAGATTAACTATATATGGGATGATAATTCTTTACATATTAGCATGCCATTAGCTTTCTAACAACAAAAAAATTTAGAGAAGCTAAAAGTACAATTAGATTCCACATATTGAAAGGCATAAATATCTTGCAGTACGTGTATTCATAAAACTAAACTGTAAGCAAAATCATCCTATAAGTAGTCTACTAAATGTACTTACACGACATATTTGATCCTCTATATATATTGATCTTGAGATAATCAACTTGTCTAGTTGATATGACAAAAGCATTCTGTATGTATTTAAAACTAGTAGATAAAAAAGCACAATGTGAAACACACCATGAAACAAAATATATATACAAAGAGAAAAAATGATTATAAAACCGTATCATTTGTTTCCATTGCACGCAGCCACCAAACAAAATATATTCTGGACGACAAGTCGTTTGGGAAGGTCGAGTGGAGGGAAACGAAACTGGCCCGCCATTTTTTTCGTGAAATTTTTAAATAATTAATTTATTTGAATTTATTTTTATTTACTTAAGTATTTAATTAGAAATTACTTCTAAATAATTTTTAATTACTTAAATATTATTTTTAACTACTTTTAAATTATAAAATTACTTAAAAATTATTTTTGATAACTTAAAAAATTACATTTAATTACTTTTAAAATTACTTTTCATTAATTAAAAAATTACTTTTAATCAATTTAAAAATTACTTTGATTTAATTAAAAATTAATTTTAATCACTTAAATAATTTTTTAATTACTTATAAATTATATAAATTAAATCCTAATTAAACCCTAATTATCATCATCGTCATCGTCGTCATCATCATCGTCGTCATCATCATCGTCGTCATCATCATCGTCATCATCATCCTCGTCATCGTTAAATTAATCCGTTATCATCATCGTCACATATCACCGTAATCATTATCATCATCGTCATCATCATCGTCGTCATCATCATCGTCATCATCATCATTATCGTCATCGTCATCATCATCATCATCATCGTCATCATCATCGTCATCATCATCATCATCGTCATCATCGTCATCATCATCATCATCGTCATCATCGTAATCATCGTCATCATCATCGTCATCATCATCATCCTCGTCACATGTGACGTCAAATCTTTGGCGGGATGTAAAACCCGTCCTAATCCATAAGAACGAATACAATAACATATGATTACATTGCGAGGTATTTGACCTCTATATGATACATTTTACAAACATTGCATTCGTTTTAAAAGACAAAGTTTCATTACATCGAAAGTTGACAGGCATGCATACCATTTCATAATATCCAACTATAAATGATCTAATCTGTCATTTACTTAATCATAATCTTTACTGAACTCAACGACTTGAATGCAACGTCTTTTGAAATATGCCATGAATGACTCCAAGTAATATCTTTAAACTGAGCAAATGTGTCATACCCCATCTAAATCCTTCTAAACAAATACAATAACATCTGGTACCTTCACGATGAACTGACTTCTATATGCCATGAATGACTCCAAGTAGTATCTTTAAATTGAGAAAATGCACAACGGAAGATTTCTTTCATACCTGAGAATAAACATGCTTTAAAGTGTCAACCAAAAGGTTGGTGAGTTCATAGGTTTATCATAAACAATAAAATTCATCATTTTGATAGATCACAAGATTTAAATACAGTACACCTATCTCGTGTACAAAACCATTTTTCATATTGTTTGGCAGAGTAGGTTCGTATCCTTTTCTCCCCCGTAAGTTGCCTCGCAATTTTTAAATAACCGTACACATATCTAGTGCACAAAAATAACATACACATAACCTGTGTATAAAATCATTCTCTCGATACATAACCTTCACTTTGCTTTCATAGCTTGGCTTGGTAACCGACCTTAACATATAATGCGCATCAATAATATCCACAAAATAGAACATCTCGTCTGCATAATATATAAACTTCGAAGTACTAAACACCATGCCCACTAGCTCTTCCGTATAGTGAACATTCTGGGTGGGGGTGTTAAACCCGGTAGCTACCTTTAGGATTCGCGTGAATTAGGGCCATACCCATTTTCTAATTCTTAGGTTACCAAATAATAATAATCAGGGGAAATATTCACAACAATTAGTGGCAATTATAACATCCAACTAATTCAATAATAATCCACAGAACTTCTGTCTGCATAATAATTCATTCCAGGAATGTTTTGCTTGTGTCTATCTCATCAAACATTTATAAAAGCATTTCATGTATTCGCAGTTCAAAAATATATTTCAAAAGCATTTAATAAAGCAGTTGTAAAAACAGCGCATGTATTATCAGTCCCAAAAATGTAAAGAGTAAAAGGGGAGCAAATGAACTCACCAACATTTTGGTTAACACTTTAAAGCATGTTTATTCTTAGGTATGAAAGAAATCTTCCGCTGTGCATTTACTCAATTTAAAGATACTACTTGGAGTCATTCATGGCATATAGAAGTTAGTTCATCGCGATGGTACCAGATGTTATTGTATCCGTTCAGAAGGATTTGGACGGGGTATGACATGTGGTATCAGAGCGGTGGTCTTAGCGAACCAGGTCTTGCATTAGTGTGTCTAACTAGTAGTTGTTAGGATACATTAATGAGTCTGAACTTCGACCTAGTAGTTGTTAAGATATATTAATAAGTCTGGACTTGAACCTGGTCTGCATGTCAAAAGTTTGCTTATCATTATTTGTTGAAAAATATCTACTTATCATCTTCAGTCTCGACACGTTATATTGCAATTATTGCATAGATGGTGTACAGACAAATTCATATCCCATCACATTAAACATTGTCTGACACATTTCCCTGATTCCCTCCGTAATCTACGGGATCTTCTGTACTATATATAGATATTCTATGTAATTAGAATATCATCTGATATCCGAAAATCATCTCATATCAAAAATCCTTTATCTAACCGTGCAAAATGAATTCTGCAACCAGTTCAAGTTCCTTGGATTTTGACAGCTATTCTAATATGGATTTCCACTCGAGCTCCGAAAGCAGTGTAACCGAAATGGATAAACTAATCAGCCATCATCAATTTTGGATGAATTGGGGATGGGTTCGTAGTCGACTTAATCAATGGAAACGAGAAGAAGGCGATCCTTTTCATCAACCAAATTCATCTCATGGCGAAAAACTTGGAGAACTTACCGGCGAATCAGTCCGAAACACCATTTTTACCTTCATTTTCCCGAATATTTCGCCATGATTATATACTATCACAAATTCAAAACCTTATTCATCTACTCGTTCCAACTATCAACCATCCCGGGGTAATGGAAGAAGCCAATGAACTTCGTGCTCGAGTAGTGACTTTGGAAATTATGGTACAAAAATTTCCAGCTTCAGCAAAATCACCGACATCACCAGCATCATCACCAACAGCACCAATACTACCAACAAAACAAGCCTCAACCTCACAACCTGTACCTCAAGCATAATCTTATTCTACATGACGTTCTAAACCATTTATCTTCGTTCTGCATATTCGTTCTACATCGAATATCTTCGTTCTATGTATCGTTCTACATCAAAGATTCTTGTGTACAGACTGTTAATGGTGAAAATATTTTAACGGGTAGGTAATACCCGAGGAATATTTAGATTTCACATTAACATGATATACTGTATATTCTTCAAATCCGATTCAACAGTCATTTACTATCCTACTTATAACCACAGATATACTTATCCGTTCCTCCACAAATAACCATTTTCATTCCAAATCAATTTCATATACGAAATTCTGCCTATCAAAATCCAAATCAAGATTTGACAAGTGGCATAATGAAAGAAATAATGGATAAAATAAAATTTATTAGTAACCAATTAATTAACTACGTAAAACTTTAAACCTATACTAATCTTGGACAATTAAAAAGTATTTAAAGAGTAGGAAATATTAATTATAACACACTTTGATTTAAAATATCGTTAATTACATCTACTACAGTTAAATATTTCCTCAAGTTGCCACTTGATTTCATCCTAAACAATTCTTTATATCTTGACGATTACCATCTCCATTCAAACCCTTCGAAATTCTTGAAACACCTCGAATTGATAACCGAAGATTCAGATATGGTAGCATTAAATGTAGAGGAAACAACAAAATTATAGATGGTCTAAATGGCCAAAAGTTTGATAATAAAGAATGGAATGTTGGGAACGCTCGATAGAAAATTTGGTAATGAAAAATTGATTGAGCTAATCACGAAGGAGACCAAGGACAAATACAAAGACCAAATCCTATATTCAAAGAATCCAGGTAATTCTGGATTCGATGAAATCTTTAGAGAATATCTTGCTCCGAGGTCATGTTAAAATCTTGCAAAAAAATTTTCTTCATCAATTTTCAAACTTAGAAATTCCAAAATATCATTATAAATATCTTCAATATTTATAAAGATATTTTCATAAATATTCTCACCCGAAATTATATATCTTTTCGTGCTATCTGTATTACATTATATTGGAAGCTTCTGTAAAACATAAGTATAAATTATGAATGAATTCTGGAGAAGTGTTAAGAATTAGAGCATGAGTTAGTATAATATAATGACGCTTGACCAACGTGATTATATTACAGTAAGTCATGCTGGAAATTCTAATGAAACATGATGATTCACAGATCTTACCATCATCATGTTTCAGGCTACATAACTCTTTCATTCCAATTAACCTCTAAACATATTAAGAAAATATATTCTTGGTATTTATATCTTCCGTGAATCTGGTAATATACCAAATCAAATCGTGCAATTACCTTTCCTTTCTGTTTAGTATATTATAACCATTCGAAACTCTATATCTATGAATTCTGGACCATTATTCGCTTGATTTGAAGCCGGGAAGAGAAAACAAGAGCATAGAGCTCCGAAATATGAAGGAAAATATAAAGCTCGATAACAACACCGGAATTACAAACCGTGTACATCAATACGGATAACAATGAAATGTCCCGTTCTTATTGATTAAAAACATTCCATATTAATTGATTTCGTTGCGAGGTTTTGACCTCTATATGAGACGTTTTTTTCAAAGACTGCATTCATTTTTAAAACAAACCATAACCTTTATTTCATAAATAAAGGTTTAAAAAGCTTTACGTAGATTATCAAATAATGATAATCTAAAATATCCTGTTTACATACGACCATTACATAATGGTTTACAATACAAATATGTTACATTAAAATCAGTTTCTTGAATGCAGTTTTTACACAATATCATACAAACATGGACTCCAAATCCTGTCCTTATTTTAGTATGCAACAGCGGAAGCTCTTAGTATTCACCTTAGAATAAACATGCTTTAAACATCAACAAAAATGTTGGTGAGTTATAGGTTTAACCTATATATATCAAATTGTAACAATAGACCACAAGATTTCATATTTCAATACACATCCCATACATAGAGATAAAAATCATTCATATGGTGAACACCTGGTAACCGACATTAACAAGATGCATATATAAGAATATCCCCATCATTCCGGGACACCCTTCGGATATGATATAAATTTCGAAGTACTAAAGCATCCGGTACTTTGGATGGGGTTTGTTAGGCCCAATAGATCTATCTTTAAGATTCGCGTCAATTAGGGTGTCTGTTCCCTAATTCTTAGATTACCAGACTTAATAAAAAGGGGCATATTCGATTTCGATAATTCAACCATAGAATGTAGTTTCACGTACTTGTGTCTATTTTGTAAATCATTTATAAAACCTGCATGTATTCTCATCCCAAAAATATTAGATTTTAAAAGTGGGACTATAACTCACTTTCACAGATTTTTACTTCGTCGGGAAGTAAGACTTGGCCACTGGTTGATTCACGAACCTATAACAATATATACATATATATCAAAGTATGTTCAAAATATATTTACAACACTTTTAATATATTTTGATGTTTTAAGTTTATTAAGTCAGCTGTCCTCGTTAGTAACCTACAACTACTTGTCCACAGTTAGATGTACAGAAATAAATCGATAAATATTATCTTGAATCAATCCACGACCCAGTGTATACGTATCTCAGTATTGATCACAACTCAAACTATATATATTTTAGAATCAACCTCAACCCTGTATAGCTAACTCCAACATTCACATATAGAGTGTGTATGGTTGTTCCAAAATATATATAGATGTGTCGACATGATAGGTCGAAACATTGTATACGTGTCTATGGTATCTCAAGATTACATAATATATAATACAAGTTGATTAAGCTATGGTTGGAATAGATTTGTTACCAATTTTCAAGTAGCTAAAATGTGAAAAATTATCCAATTTTGTTTTACCCATAACTTCTTCATTTTAAATCCGTTTTGAGTGAATCAAATTGCTATGGTTTCATATTGAACTCTATTTTATGAATCTAAACAGAAAAAGTATAGGTTTATAGTTGGAAAAATAAGTTACAAGTTGTTTTTGTAAAGGTAGTCATTTCAGTCGAAAGAACGACGTCTAGATGACCATTTTAGAAAACATACTTCCACTTTGAGTTTAACCATAATTTTTGGATATAGTTTCATGTTCATAATAAAAATCATTTTCCAAGAATAACAACTTTTAAATAAAAGTTTATCATAGTTTTTAATTAACTAACCCAAAACAGCCCGCGGTGTTACTACGACGGCGTAAATCCGGTTTTACGGTGTTTTTCGTGTTTCCAGGTTTTAAATCATTAAGTTAGCATATCATATAGATATAGAAAATGTGTTTAGTTGATTTTAAAAGTCAAGTTAGAAGGATTAACTTTTATTTGCGAACAAGTTTAGAATTAACTAAACTATGTTCTAGTGATTACAAATTTAAACCTTCGAATAAGATAGCTTTATATGTATGAATAGAGTGATGTTATGAACATCATTACTACCTCAAGTTCCTTGGATAAACCTACTGAAAATGAGAAAAATAGATCTAGCTTCAAAGGATCCTTGGATGGCTTGAAAGTTCTTGAAGCAGAATCATGACACGAAAACAATTTCAAGTAAGATTTCCACTCGAAATAAGATTGTTATAGTTATAGAAATTGAATTAAAGTTTGAATATGATTATTACCTTGTATTAGAAAGATAACCTACTGTAAGTAACAAAGGTTTCTTGATCTTGGATGATTACTTGGAATGGATTTAGAAAACTTAGAAGTAAACTTGCAATCTTGGAAGTATTCTTGATTTTATGAAACTAGAACTTTTGGAATTTATGAAGAACACTTAGAACATGAAGATAGAACTTGAGAGAGATCAATTAGATGAAGAAAATTGAAGAATGAAAGTGTTTGTAGGTGTTTTTGGTCGTTGGTGTATGGATTAGATATAAAGGATATGTAATTTTGTTTTCATGTAAATAAGTCATGAATGATTACTCATATTTTTGTAATTTTAAGAGATATTTCATGCTAGTTTCCAAATGATGGTTCCCATATGTGTTAGGTGACTCACATGGGCTGCTAAGAGCTGATCATTGGAGTGTATATACCAATAGTACATACATCTAAAAGCTGTGTATTGTACGAGTACGAATACGGGTGCATACGAGTAGAATTGTTGATGAAACTGAACGAGGATGTAATTGTAATAATTTTTGTTAAGTAGAAGTATTTTGATAAGTGTCTTGAAGTCTTTCAAAAGTGTATGAATACATATTAAAACACTACATGTATATACATTTAACTGAGTCGTTAAGTCATCGTTAGTCGTTACATGTAAATGTTATTTTGAAACCTTTAGGTTAACGATCTTGTTGAATGTTGTTAACCCATTGTTTATTATAACAAATGAGATTTTAAATTGTTATATTATCATGATATTATGATATATAATATATCTTAGTATGATATATATACAGTTAAATGTCGTTACAACGATAATCGTTACATATATGTCTCGTTTCGAAATCATTAAGTTAGTAGTCTTATTTTTACATATGTATTTCATTGTTAATACACTTAATAATATATTTACTTATAATTTAACATAATTAACCAAGTGTATCAATATCTTAATATGATTCATATGTACCTAGTAAGACGTTGTTATAACGATAATCGTTATATATATCGTTTTCGAGTTTCTTAAATTAATAGTCTCATTTTTATGTATATAACTCATTGTTAAAATACCTAATGAGATACATACTTATAATAAAATCATGTTAACTATATATATAACCATATATATGTCATCGTATAGTTTTTACAAGTTTTAACGTTCGTGAATCACCGGTCAACTTGGGTGGTCAATTGTCTATATGAAACCTATTTCAATTAATCAAGTCTTAACAAGTTTGATTGCTTAACATCTTGGAAACACTTAATCATGTAAATAACAATTTCATTTAATATATATATATAAACATGGAAAAGTTCGGGTCACTACAGTACCTACCCGTTAAATAAATTTCGTCCTGAAATTTTAAGCAGTTGGAGGTGTTGACGTATCTTCTGGAAATAAATGCGGGTATTTCTTCTTCATCTGATCTTTACGCTCCCTGGTGAACTCGGGTCCTCTACGAGCATTCCATCGAACCTTAACAATCGGTATATTGTTTTGTTTAAGTCTTTTAACCTCACGATCCATTATTTCGACGGGTTCTTCAATGAATTGAAGTTTTTCATTGATTTGGATTTCGTCCAACGGAATAGTGAGATCTTCTTTAGCAAAACATTTCTTCAAATTTGAGACGTGGAAAGTGTTATGTACAGCCGCGAGTTGTTGAGGTAGCTCCAGTTGGTAAGCTACTGGTCCGACACGATCTATAATCTTGAATGGTCCAATGTACCTTGGATTTAGTTTCCCCCGTTTACCAAATCGAACAACGCCTTTCCAAGGTGAAACCTTAAGCATGACCATTTCTCCAATTTCAAACTCTATATCTTTTCTTTTACTGTCCGCGTAGCTCTTTTGTCGACTCTGGGCGGTTTTCAATCTTTGTTGAATTTGGATGATTTTCTCGGTAGTTTCTTGTATTATCTCCGGACCCGTAATCTGTCTATCCCCCACTTCACTCCAACAAATCGGAGACCTGCACTTTCTACCATAAAGTGGTTCAAACGGCGCCATCTCAATGCTTGAATGGTAGCTGTTGTTGTAGGAAAATTCTGCTAACGGTAGATGTCGATCCCAACTGTTTCCGAAATCAATAACACAAGCTCATAGCATATCTTCAAGTGTTTTATCGTCCTTTCGCTCTGCCCATCAGTTTGTGGATGATAGGTAGTACTCATGTCTAGACGAGTTCCCAATGCTTGCTGTAAGGTCTGCCAGAATCTTGAAATAAATCTGCCATCCCTATCAGAGATAATAGAGATTGGTATTCCATGTCTGGAGATGACTTCCTTCAAATACAGTCGTGCTAACTTCTCCATCTTGTCATCTTCTCTTATTGGCAGGAAGTGTGCTGACTTGGTGAGACGATCAACTATTACCCAAATAGTATCATAACCACTTGCAGTCCTTGGCAATTTAGTAATGAAATCCATGGTAATGTTTTCCCATTTCCATTCTGAGATTTCAGGTTGTTGTAGTAGACCTAATGGTTTCTGATGTTCAGCTTTGACCTTAGAACACGTCAAACATTCTCCTACATATTTAGCAATATCGACTTTCATACCTGGCCACCAAAAATGTTTCTTAAGATCCTTGTACATCTTCCCCGTTCCAGGATGTATTGAGTATCTGGTTTTATGAGCTTCTCTAAGTACCATTTCTCTCATATCTCCAAATTTTGGTACCCAAATTCTTTCAGCCCTATACCGGGTTCCGTCTTCCCGAATATTAAGATGCTTCTCCGATCCTTTGGGTATTTCATCCTTTAAATTTCCCTCTTTTAAAACTCCTTGTTGATCCTCCTTTATTTGAGTAGTAAGGTTAGTGTGAATCATTATATTCATAGATTTTACTCGAATGGATTCTCTGTCCTTTCTGCTCAAGGCGTCGGCTACCACATTTGCCTTCCCCGGGTGGTAACGAATCTCAAAGTCGTAATCATTCAACAATTCAATCCACCTACGCTGCCTTATATTCAGTTGTTTCTGATTAAATATGTGTTGAAGACTTTTGTGGTCGGTATATATAATACTTTTGACCCCATATAAGTAGTGCCTCCAAGTCTTTAATGCAAAAACAACCGCGCCTAATTCCAAATCATGCGTCGTATAATTTTTCTCGTGAATCTTCAATTGTCTAGTCGCATAAGCAATCACCTTCGTCCGTTGCATTAATACACAACCGAGACCTTGCTTTGATGCGTCACAAAAAATAACAAAATCATCATTCCCTTCAGGCAATGACAATATAGGTGCCGTAGTTAGCTTTTTCTTCAATAATTGAAATGCCTTCTCTTGTTCATCCTTCCATTCAAATTTCTTCCCTTTATGCGTTAATGCAGTCAAGAGTTTTGCTATTTTGGAGAAATCTTGGATGAATCTTCTGTAGTAACCAGCCAATCCTAAAAATTGACGTATATGCTTCGGAGTTTTTGGGGTTTCTGTAATGACCCGCACTTTTTCGATCATTCTATACTTGTAAGATTAATATTTACATAAATTAAACCTTACCAACATGATAAGCAATCCAAATTGTTGAGACTTATGTTTTCGAAAAGAGTTTTACACAACGTTTGACCGTCTAGTTTGACCGATGATATCACGAACTATACAATATATGATAATTATACGTTTGTGTATATATATATATATATATACATATTTAACATGATCTAAGAATGTTTTAATATCTCATTTTGTATTAATAACAATAAGTTATAAGTATATTTTGAAACTACTAACTTAAGTTTTTAAAACGATAACCATACGTAACGTTATTTGACTTAAATACTTATGACCTATAATGTTTATACATATATCGTATAAGTAATGTATTTAATCACTTTTAAAGACTTAAATACATAAAACAATATAAGTATATTTACAAAAGGTAGCTATATTTGAATCCTCGTTCCGTTTTCTCAAAGATTTCTATACGTATACCTAGGGTATATGTACCCGTATCATACGCAGCTTCTAGATGTATTTACTATTGGTATATACCAATAAAAATCTGCTCCTTAGCAGCCTTAAATGATTAAGAAACATGTGGAACCAACCGTTTGTCAAGTAGCATGAATTATTTAGCAAGAAAACAAAGTTAGGTATTTTTTTTTCCTTTATAACCTAAAAACGTTTTTATGCATGCACACCATTTCTTCACCCCATTTTCTCATACTTACACTTCCATTTCTCTCTCAAAATACTCTTAACTTCATACTTGATCATCTCTAAGCATTTTCCCCATCATTTAGCTTCAAAAACAACACTTAAATCTCATAAGAAAACCTTACAAAAACACTTCAAGAAATCCTTCCAAGAACACAAACTTACTTCCAATCTTTCATCCAATTCCATCACCCTTTTGGTTCTTGGTTCTTACTCCTCTTTTATAGCAACCTTGTCCAAGGAACTTGAGGTAGTAACTATGTTCATAATCTTATTCGATTCATATATATATAGCTATCTTATTTTGTGGAATAAAATTTTAACAACAAGAACATAGTTTGAATGTTTTCAAACTTGTTTGCAAACTAAATAGATCCTTATAACTTAACTTTTAAAATACTTCAAGACCTGTAATATAACTTCAAAATATGCTAATTTAACAAGGTATAACTTGGTTTTTCAAAGAACACTTTAAAAACTGTTTTTACGACGTCGGAGTGCAACCGGGGGCTGTTTTGGGTTGGATAATTAAAAACCATCTTAAACTTTGAATTGGAGGTTTATTTTCTGGAAAAATGATTTTTACTATGAATATGATAACACATAAAAATTTCATGATTTAACTCAAAGTATAAGTATTTTTAGAAAAATAATCATTTAAGGTTGTTTACATGATGGAAAATGATTAACTTCATAAGTTTCACTAAAGTTTGACCTATGACCTGTGATTTCGAATACAAACTAAGATATTTACAGTTCATAGTCTTAAAGAGGAACTCGATCCAAGGAGATGGCAAGTTGAATCAACGAAAACGGAGTTGTAACGAAGAAACTATGACCAAAACGAGATCGGATATCTAAGACTAGTTTGGCTACGAAAATAATTGGAGAAAATTAAATAAATCACATCTTTTTAAAATAACATGATATTTTATATATATGTACTCATAATTTAATTTTATATGGTTCAGGATCACCCGTAAACAATACGAGAAGATTAATCATAAGATCCCATGATTGTACGCAACACGTCATTTGACAACACCGGTACTTTATGTACGCAACACGTCATTTGACAACACCGGTACCATGGGTCAAGATTAATCTCGACCAATACATATACGATGGGGGTTTTTATTTATTTCATTGGGGGTTTATTAAACACCTAAAAATGAACCATTAAAATTGAATTACTAACAACGAACTGCTAACTACGGCCGAAGGAATTATAAAAAGTATTAAAAGTATAACAAGAATATATATGTGACGTTGTTTAAAAAGAAAAGGTATTGATATATTATATATGGATAGGTTCGTGATATCAACCGGGAGACCAAGTCAAAATATATATATCTTCAAGACGAAAGTGAGTATATAGTCCCACTTTTAAACTCTAAATATTTCGGGATGAGAATACATGTATTTTATGTTTTACGTTATGGACACAAGTAACTGAAAAATATATTCTACGTTGAGTTGTACCACTGGCATACTTCCCTGTAGCTTGGTAACTAATATTTACAGCGGTATTGTAAACGCGAATCCTGTTGATAGATCTATCGGGCTTGACAACCCCAACCGGACTGGACGACCAGTATTCAACGGTTGCACAGTACTTCGTTTCGTGACTACACTTGGTACAGTGTAGTAAGATTTCATATTAAAGGGAATATGCGACGTGATTAATTGTTAAGTATGGTTACCAAGTGCTCAACCACTTAGAATATTTTTATTAAACTGTTTATATACGAAATCTTGTGGTCTATATATATATTGCTGCCGGCACTAAACCTATATCTCACCAACTTTATGTTGACGTTTTAAACATGTTTATTCTCAGGTGATAATTAGAAGTTTCCACTGCATTATGTTGAATTTGAGCAGGATCTTGCGTACGCATATTTGTGTCAAAAATAAGACTGCATATCCAAGAACTTGTGTTGTAAAATATGCTAGAAATCGTGTTGTTATCATCATTTGTAAAGTTTGTAAGTCGAAGATTATCGCTAAACGATAATCATCTTTATATTGTCTAAAGCTTGTATTAAAATAAGAGTTATGGTTTGTAATGTAAAATAAATGCAGTTGTTCTTTTAAAAATGTCGCATATAGAGGTCAATACCTCGCAATGAAATCATACGTTATCTAACTCATTCTTATGGTTAAGGACGGGTTATGACATGTGGTATCAGAGCGGTGGTCTTAGCGAACCAGGTTTGCATTAGTGTGTCTAACCGAGAAGTCGTTAGGATACATTAGTAAGTCTGGACTTTGACCGGGTCTGATTTAAAAACCATTGCTTATCATTGTTGGTTAAAATTTATATGTAAATATTATGTAGTACTAATGGGTTAGTTGTTGTGTGATAGATGTCGGGCTCAAAACTTGTTATCACATTCAGCGACTCCGAATCGGAATCTTCAGATGGTGTTTCAGTCATTAACCTATCCGATGACGAAAATAATATCTTTGGGGAAGACTCACAAATTCCGGATGAACCAACTATAAAGAACCCGGAAAGTGAACCCGAGGAGGAAAGTGAACCCGAGGAAGAAATACAAGAAATTACGAAAGACAAGTTCGAACTAGGAAAGAAACGAAAGGCTAATGAATTAGAAAATTCAAATCCTGAGTTTAGTAAGGATGATGTGGCACCAACTCCACTAGACACTACCACCCCTATTCCCGCTATTCCTATTCGTTCTATCCCGGCATCTAGTTCTTCAGTCCCACAGCCAAAATATAGGCAGACCGCTAGGATAAGTGTTAGGCGATTCATTGAACCTAAACGTCTTAGAAAATAGACCAAACGATGCGCTGCCGTATTAAACCATGGGATCATATAATGTTTTGTATAATATTATTAGTGTGGTTTGCTTAATGTTCGATGTAAGATAAGCATATGTAAAATAGTGAAGTGTGAAATGCAATAATTTTCCATGGTTAAGTATTATTTAGATGGTAGTAATTGATTCTGTACTAAGCTATTAAGTATGGACATTAACGGGTAGGTACTACCCTAGATATAATTATAAAACGCTAATAAGAAGAAAAGGCTTTTATAATAATACCTGGTTCATATTATTAATAAGCTATAATGTACTGTAAATATACACTACATCTATAATATTCCATGTGAATAATTATTTTCTTTTCATTCTTATAGAAGAATATGGCGCGATTGAACCGAATGACGGAACAAGAAATCCAGGAACTCATCAATCAGTGAGTGAACGACAGAATGTTATGGGTCGAGGCTGCAAGAGGTGCTGCGGTTAACCCAAATCCTCGTGTGGGGTGCACTTACAAAACTTTTCAAGCTTGCAAGCCCTCATCATTCAGTGGAACACAAGGACCGATCGGTTTAACCCGGTGGATAGAAAAGATGGAGACTGTGTTTAAAATCAGTGGTTGTGTTGAAAAGGACATGACCAAGAATGCATCATGCACTTTACAAGATAGTGCACTCACGTGGTGGAAAAATTATGTGAAGGCTGTAGGAGGAGATGTAGCTTATGATACTCCGTGGGAAGAATTCAAAACAATGTTAATCAACGAATATTGTCCAAGGAACGAGGTTAGGAAGTTGGAAGATGAGTTACGAAGTCTGAAGGTTATTGGTACTGAAATCACCAACTACAATCAGCGATTCATGGAATTAGTTTTGCTATGTCCTGAATTGGTCCCAACCGAAGAACGAAAGATTGAAATGTACAAAGATGGTTTGCCCAAAAAGGTCAAGGCAAATGTTACAGCATCGAAACCTAAGACAATTCATGAAGCTATAACTATGGCAAACGAGCTAATGGATCAGGTCATCATGGATAAGAAAGTATCCAATACTGATGTGAAGGTATCAGGTAACAAAAGAAAGTGGAATGGAAATTATGATCGAGGTAACCAACAACAATCTTTTAAGAAACAAGAAAACACGCA
Organism: Rutidosis leptorrhynchoides; assembly: GCF_046630445.1. Taxonomy (NCBI): domain Eukaryota; kingdom Viridiplantae; phylum Streptophyta; class Magnoliopsida; order Asterales; family Asteraceae; genus Rutidosis; species Rutidosis leptorrhynchoides. Next base: position 345,164,978 of record NC_092343.1, read on the forward strand.
AGGTGCGGGTAGTGGTTTAAGCTTTGGTTATAAAGGACAAAATCCTTTATGCAACCGATGCCACAAACATCACTCTGGTTACTGTAATGTGGTATGCAACAAATGTAATCGAAAGGGTCATCTTGCTGAAGATTATAGGGCTCTCGTTACAAATACAAATGGTACCAAGACTCCTGCCACCAATGCAAATAGAACTGCTTTGGCTACCATTACTTGTTTTGGGTGTGGAAAACAAGGTCACTATAAGAGCCAGTGCCCGAATCCAGAGAAGAATATCGGACCTGCACGTGGGAGAGCATTTGTTATTAATACTAGAGATGCGTGTGAAGACCCGGAGCTTGTTACGGGTACGTTTACCATTAATAACTTATCCGCATCTATTATATTTGATACTGGTGCCGATAGAAGTTACGTGAGTAGAGGCTTTTACGCTAAATTGAATTGTTCATCATTACCTCTAGATGCTAAGTACATGATTGAGTTAGCTAATGGTAAACTAATTAAAGCCGATAAAATTTGTCGTGATTGTAAAATAAATTTAGCCGGAGAAACGTTTAAAATTGACTTGATACCCGTAGAATTAGGAAGTTTTGATGTAATAGTTGGCATGGACTGGATGTCCAAAATAGGAGCTGAAGTTGTGTGCGCCAAGAAGGCAATTCGCATTCCTCGTAAGGATAAAACGCCAGTAATGATTTATGGAGAGAAGGGTAACTCAAAGCTAAAACTCATTAGTTATTTGAAAGCTCAAAAGTGCTTGAAGAAAGGGTGCTATGCTATCTTAGCACATGTTAATAAAGTCGAAAAGAAAGAAAAAGAGAAGTGCATCAATGACGTGCCTGTGGCAAGAGATTTTCCTGAAGTATTTCCGGAAAAGTTGCCGGGATTACCTCCATTTAGATCTGTAGAATTTCAAATAGATTTAGTACCAGGAGCTGCACCAGTGGCTCGTGCTCCATATAGACTTGCACCGTCCGAGTTAAAAGAACTTCAGAGTCAGTTAAAAGAATTACTGGATCGTGGATTCATACGACCAAGTACTTCACCGTGGGGAGCTCCAATTTTATTCGTCAAGAAGAAAGACGGATCTTTCCGAATGTGTATAGATTATCGTGAATTAAATAAGTTAACTATCAAGAATCGGTATCCACTACCGAGAATTGACGACTTATTTGATCAACTCCAAGGATCATGTGTGTACTCGAAAATTGACCTAAGATCGGGCTATCATCAATTACGTGTCAAAGAAGAAGATATACCGAAAACTGCTTTTCGGACACGCTACGGTCATTACGAATTTTTGGTCATGCCGTTTGGGTTGACAAATGCGCCAGCTGTATTCATGGACCTCATGAATTGAGTTTGTAGTCCGTATTTAGATAAGTTTGTTATCGTTTTCATTGATGATATTCTTATCTATTCCAAGAGTGAGCAAGAGCATGAGCAGCATTTAAGGTTGATATTAGAGTTGTTGAGAAAAGAACAGGTATATGCTAAATTTTCTAAATGTGCTTTCTGGTTGAAAGAAGTGCAATTTCTTGGCCACGTTGTTAGTAGCAAAGGAATTCAGGTTGATCCAGCAAAAATTGAAGCCATTGAAAAATGGGAGACTCCTAAGACACCAATGCAGATACGCCAATTTTTGGGTTTAGCCGGTTATTATAGAAGGTTTATTCAAGATTTTTCCCTAATAGCTAAGCCGTTGACAGCGTTAACGCAAAAAGGGAAGAAATATGAATGGACTTCTGAGCAGGAGAGTGCATTTCAATTACTGAAAAAGAAGTTGACTACGGCGCCTATTTTATCGTTACCAGAAGGGAACGATGATTTTGAAATATATTGTGACGCTTCGCGATAAGGTTTTGGTTGCGTTCTTATGCAACGGAAGAAAGTTATTGCATACGCATCCCGACAATTGAAGATTCATGAGCGGAATTATACGACGCATGATCTAGAATTGGGAGCAGTCGTGTTTGCATTGAAGATATGGAGACACTACTTGTATGGGGTTAAATGCACTGTGTTTACTGATCATAAAAGCCTTCAACATATTTTTGATCAGAAACAGCTGAACATGAGGCAACGTAGGTGGGTCGAGTTAATAAACGACTATGATTGTGAAATTCGTTATCATCCCGGGAAAGCGAATGTGGTGGCTGACGCCTTAAGCAGAAAGGAACGAGAACCAATTCGAGTACGAGCGATGAACATAAAAATTTGCATGAATCTCAACTCACAAATCAAAGAAGTTCAACGAGAAGCACTTACTAAAGAAAATATAGGAAATGAAATAATGAAGAAGTATGAGAAGCAACTCGTTATGCGGGAAGATGGAATTCGATATTTTGCAAACCGTATTTGGGTACCAAAGTTGGGTGGATTAAGGAAGTTAATATTGAATGAGGCACATAAGACAAGATACTCGATACATCCTGGAGTTGGAAAGATGTATCAAGATCTTAAGACGCATTATTGGTGGCCTAATTTGAAGACAGGCGTTGCAACATATGTTGGGGAATGTTTAACTTGTTCCAAAGTCAAAGCAGAACACCAGAAGCCGTCAGGGTTACTTCAACAACCAGAAATCCCAGAATGGAAATGGGATGGTATTACCATGGATTTCATCACGAAGTTACCAAAGACTGCCTGGGGATACGACACCATTTGGGTGATTGTTGATCGTCTTACCAAATCTGCACACTTCTTGCCTATAAACAAAACGGATAGAATGGAGAAATTATTACGATTATATATAAAGGAAATAGTTTCAAGGCATGGAATACCTATTTCCATTATATCTGATCGTGATAGTAGATTTACCTCAAAGTTCTGGCAATCACTACAGGAGGCACTAGGAACTCGTTTGGATATGAGTACCGCATATCATCCGCAAACCGACGGGCAGAGTGAAAGAATGATTCAGACTCTTGAAGACATGCTCAGGGCATGTGTGATCGATTTTGGAAACGGATGGGATAAATATCTACCATTAGCAGAATTCTCGTATAATAATAGTTATCATGCGAGCATTAAAGCTGCGCCATTCGAAGCATTGTACGGAAGGAAGTGTAGATCTCCTATTTGTTGGAATGAAGTAGGAGATCGACAATTAACTGGTCCCGAGATCATACACGAAACGACTGAGAAGATAGTACAAATCAAGGAGAGATTGAAAACTGCCCGTAGTCGCCAAAAGAGCTACGCCGATGTTCGAAGGAAACCATTAGAGTTTCAGATCGGTGACATGGTTATGTTAAAGGTGTCACCTTGGAAAGGTGTAATACGTTTTGGAAAAAGGGGTAAACTAAACCCAAGGTATGTAGGCCCGTTCAAGATTATCGAACGCATTGGACCGGTAGCTTATCGACTCGAGTTACCACAACAACTCGCCGGAGTACATAATACATTTCACGTCTCAAACCTTAAGAAGTGTTTTGCAAAGGAAGATCTCACCATTCCTCTTGAAGAAATCCATGTCGACGAGAAACTACAATTCATCGAAGAACCAATCGAAATCATGGATCGTGAAGTTAAACGGCTCAAGCAGAGCAACATACCGATCGTTAAGGTTCGTTGGAATGCTCGAAGGGGTCCCGAGTTTACTTGGGAACGAGAGGATCAAATGAAACAAAAATATCCACACTTGTTTTCCGATGACGCAAAATAGGTACAATTTTAAAATTTCGGGACGAAATTTATTTAACGGGTAGGTACTGTAATGACCCGCACTTTTTCGATCATTCTATACTTGTAAGATTAATATTTACATAAATTAAACCTTACCAACATGATAAGCAATCCAAATTGTTGAGACTTATGTTTTCGAAAAGAGTTTTACACAACGTTTGACCGTCTAGTTTGACCGATGATATCACGAACTATACAATATATGATAATTATACGTTTGTGTATATATATGTATATATACATATTTAACATGATCTAAGAATGTTTTAATATCTCATTTTGTATTAATAACAATAAGTTATAAGTATATTTTGAAACTACTAACTTAAGTTTTCAAAACGATAACCATACGTAACGTTATTTGACTTAAATACTTATGACCTATAATGTTTATACATATATCGTATAAGTAATGTATTTAATCACTTTTAAAGACTTAAATACATAAAACAATATAAGTATATTTACAAAAGATAGCTATATTTGAATCCTCGTTCCGTTTTCTCAAAGATTTCTATACGTATACCTAGGGTATATGTACCCGTATCATACGCAGCTTCTAGATGTATTTACTATTGGTATATACCAATAAAAATCTGCTCCTTAGCAGCCTTAAATGATTAAGAAACATGTGGAACCAACCATTTGTCAAGTAGCATGAATTATTTAGCAAGAAAACAAAGTTAGGTATTTTTTTTTCCTTTATAACCTAAAAACGTTTTTATGCATGCACACCATTTCTTCACCCCATTTTCTCATACTTACACTTCCATTTCTCTCTCAAAATACTCTTAACTTCATACTTGATCATCTCTAAGCATTTTCCCCATCATTTAGCTTCAAAAACAACACTTAAATCTCATAAGAAAACCTTACAAAAACACTTCAAGAAATCCTTCCAAGAACACAAACTTACTTCCAATCTTTCATCCAATTCCATCACCCTTTTGGTTCTAGGTTCTTACTCCTCTTTTACAGCAACCTTGTCCAAGGAACTTGAGGTAGTAACTATGTTCATAACCTTATTCGATTCATATATATATAGCTATCTTATTTTGTGGTATAAAATTTTAACAACAAGAACATAGTTTGAATGTTTTCAAACTTGTTTGCAAACTAAATAGATCCTTATAACTTAACTTTTAAAATACTTCAAGACCTGTAATATAACTTAAAAATATGCTAATTTAACAAGGTATAACTTGGTTTTTCAAAGAACACCTTAAAAACTGTTTTTACGACGTCGGAGTGCAACCGGGGGCTGTTTTGGGTTGGATAATTAAAAACCATCTTAAACTTTGAATTGGAGCTTTATTTTCTGGAAAAATGATTTTTACTATGAATATGATAACACATAAAAATTTCATGATTTAACTCAAAGTATAAGTATTTTTAGAAAAATAATCATTTAAGGTTGTTTACATGATGGAAAATGATTAACTTCATAAGTTTCACTAAAGTTTGACCTATGACCTGTGATTTCGAATACAAACTAAGATATTTACAGTTCATAGTCTTAAAGAGGAACTCGATCCAAGGAGATGGCAAGTTGAATCAACGAAAACGGAGTTGTAACGAAGAAACTATGACCAAAACGAGATCGGATATCTAAGACTAGTTTGGCTACGAAAATAATTGGAGAAAATTAAATAAATTACATCTTTTTAAAATAACATGATATTTTATATATATGTACTCATAATTTAATTTTATATGGTTCAGGATCACCCGCAAACAATACGAGAAGATTAATCATAAGATCTCATGATTGTACGCAACACGTCATTTGACAACACCGGTACTTTATGTACGCAACACGTCATTTGACAACACCGGTACCATGGGTCAAGATTAATCTCGACCAATACATATACGATGGGGGTTTTTATTTATTTCATTGGGGGTTTATTAAACACCTAAAAATGAACCATTAAAATTGAATTACTAACAACGAACTGCTAACTACGGACTAAGGAATTATAAAAAGTATTAAAAGTATAACAAGAATATATATGTGACGTTGTTTAAAAAGAAAAGGTATTGATATATTATATATGGATAGGTTCGTGATATCAACCGGGAGACCAAGTCAAAATATATATATCTTCAAGACGAAAGTGAGTATATAGTCCCACTTTTAAACTCTAAATATTTCGGGATGAGAATACATGTATTTTATGTTTTACGTTATGGACACAAGTAACTGAAAAATATATTCTACGTTGAGTTGTACCACTGGCATACTTCCCTGTAGCTTGGTAACTAATATTTACAGCGGTATTGTAAACGCGAATCCTGTTGATAGATCTATCGGGCTTGACAACCCCAACCGGACTGGACGACCAGTATTCAACAGTTGCACAGTACTTCGTTTCGTGACTACACTTGGTACAGTGTAGTAAGATTTCATATTAAAGGGAATATGCGACGTGATTAATTGTTAAGTATGGTTACCAAGTGCTCAACCACTTAGAATATTTTTATTAAACTGTTTATATACGAAATCTTGTGGTCTATATATATATTGCTGCCGGCACTAAACCTATATCACACCAACTTTATGTTGATGTTTTAAACATGTTTATTCTCAGGTGATAATTAGAAGTTTCCGCTGCATTATGTTGAATTTGAGCAGGATCTTGCGTACGCATATTTGTGTCAAAAATAAGACTGCATATCCAAGAACTTGTGTTGTAAAATATGCTAGAAATCGTGTTGTTATCATCATTTGTAAAGTTTGTAAGTCGAAGATTATCGCTAAACGATAATCATCTTTATATTGTCTAAAGCTTGTATTAAAATAAGAGTTATGGTTTGTAATGTAAAATAAATGCAGTTGTTCTTTTAAAAATGTCGCATATAGAGGTCAATACCTCGCAATGAAATCATACGTTATCTAACTCGTTCTTATGGTTAAGGAAGGGTTATGATAGTTTCCCACTTTTCAACGGTTTCGATCTTTGCCAGGTCCTCCTGGATACCTTCTTTGTTCACTATGTGACCGAGGAATTGAACTTCTTCCAACCAAAATGCACACTTTGAAAACTTAGCGTACAGTTTTTCTTTCCTCAATACTTCTAGCACTTTTCTCAAATGTTCTTCGTGCTCTTGATCATTCTTTGAGTAAATAAGTATGTCATCGATGAAAACAATGACAAACTTGTCAAGATATGGCCCACACACTCGGTTCATAAGGTCCATAAACACAGCTGGTGCGTTAGTCAATCCAAACGGCATAACCATAAACTCGTAATGACCATAACGCGTCCTAAAAGCAGTTTTTGGAATATCATCCTCCTTTACTCGCATTTGATGATATCCAGAACGTAAATCGATCTTCGAATAAACCGACGAGCCTTGTAGTTGATCAAATAAGTCGTCAATTCTCGGCAGTGGATAACGGTTTTTTATGGTAAGTTTGTTCAACTCTCTGTAGTCAATACACAACCTAAATGTACCATCCTTCTTCTTGACAAACAAAACAGGAGCTCCCCATGGTGATGTGCTTGGTTGAATGAAACCACGTTCTAATAGTTCTTGCAGTTGGCTTTGCAGTTCTTTCATCTCGCTGGGTGCGAGTCTATAAGGAGCACGAGCTATTGGTGCAGCTCCTGGTACAAGATCTATTTGAAATTCAACAGATCGATGTGGAGGTAGTCCCGGTAATTCTTTCGGAAATACATCGGGAAATTCTTTTGCGACGGGAACATCATTGATGCTCTTTTCTTCAGTTTGTACTTTCTCGACGTGTGCTAGAACAGCATAGCAACCTTTTCTTATTAGTTTTCTTATGATGGAATATAAAAGGTTCCCCAGAAACAATAAAAGAGCACGCATATATATCAAGGTTATACTAAGGTTGTTTAGAATGAAAAGTCGAAGTTGACTTGTTGGAGCTGTGACAAAACTGGCTACCTCGAACAGGAATTGCAAATTTATTTTCGGTAATAATAACGCTAAAGGAATTAACACAGCTTTGTGTTAAACGTTTACTCAGTTTCTGAGTGTTTTCAGGTACATAATTGTATGCATAAATCTTTCCTTCCGTAGATGAAGTGCGGTTGATTCATCCTCCCGATTGAGGTGTTTTCAAGAATCATGAAAGGTTTGAATCGCAGATTGTAATCGTCAAGATACAGATGAGGTTTAAGATGAAATCAAGTGGCAAGCTTGAAGAATTGTTTAGTTTCATATGTTATAATCAGTATTTTAATTCATTTTAATTGTCTAATGTTAGTAGTCCACAGTTAACAGTCCAATAATTCATATATAGCTTAATATATAATATTCGAATTAATTAATACGTATCGTGACCCGTGTACATGTCTCAGACTCGATCACAACTCAAAGTATATATATTATTGTAGAATCAACCTCAACCCTGTATAGCTAACTCACGTATTACTGCATATAGAGTGTCTATGATTATTCCAAATAATATATATAGATGCATCGATATGATATGTCAAAACCTTGTATACGTGTCCCGATATTTAAAGTGCGTAAAATAAATAACAGAAATTAAATGACGATAAATAAAGTGCGTAAAGTAAATAACAGAAATTAAATGACGATAAATTAAATTGCGATAATTAAATTGCGATAAATAAAATGTAATCAGTTAGCTAGGAAAAGTTAGCTGGAAACAGTTAGCCTGGATTCTTAACAAAATTTTTCTCATAGTTAATTCGTTTGTTTCTAACAAATTTTATTTTGTCAAATGTTTTTCTTCATTATGCCACTTGTTGGATTCTGATAAGTCAAAATCCAAATATGAAATTGAATGAAAATGGTTATTCTGTGATGAGCGGATTCGTACTTTTGTGGTTGTAAGTAGGATAGTAAATGACTATTGAATCAGATTCGAAGAATGTACAGTGTAACTTATTAATGTAAAATCTAAATATTCCTCGGGTATTACCTACCCGTTAAAATATTTTCAACATTAACAGTTTGTACGAAAGAATTTTTAATTATAATCTTTATGAAAATATACTTACATATATATTTTCTTCAGATTTAATCATGGATTTAATCATGGATTTATATGATATTAATCTCATTTGCTTTTCGGTTTAAGCTAGAATAGCTAATCTCTAAGACTTTAGAGATTACATAATCGCCATGTTCCATGAAGATAAATGATATAGAACGATTCATAAAACGAAAATTAATCGATGTAGAACAAGGTGTAAAACGAAGATTATGCTCGAGGTACAGAATGAGATGTTGAGGCATGGATTGTTGATGGTACTGATGCTGTTACTGATGGTACTATTGGTGCCGGAATCATCGTGTCGGAATCATCGTAAGATTAAGTATAAATTTGGTCAGAAATTTCCGGGTCGTCACAACCACCACCACCACCCACCACCACCACCACTACCCGCCACCACCCATCCCCATCACCACCAACTACTACCATGATAAAAATGAGGTGATGAATGATAAAAATGAGGTGATGAATGATAAAAAAAAGAAGGTGATTAATGATAAAAATTAGGTGATGAATGATAAAAAGGAGGTCAATGATAAAAAAAGTTTTAATGAATGATAAAAAAAAGTATATAATGAATGATAAAAGATTTGCAAAAAAATGAAGTGAAGAATGATAAAAAGCAAGATGAATGACAAAAAAAGAGGTGATAAATGATAAAAATAAGGCGATGAATGATAAACTTGGTCAACCCGAGCATTCTCTAAAAAGCCCTAACGGACTACTCCCCGACTATCACTACTTAACAGAAGTTGTACCTCATCAAGGATCCCAAGTGATGTACCGCCTTGATCGTGTACTCCCAACACACGAAATTTGGGCTCCTTCACTCTAGTATCTAAAACTACCTTCTGTGCATACACTTCTTTTGCATGCTGCAAAGTGCCAATTGTCAGTTGGTAATCTCTGTTAACAAACAACTATTAAATCCATACAACAACAATCATAAAGTTGGGGAAAAAACTTTAGAAACAAACCATAATACAGTATATGTCCTTGACTATTTATGATGTTGAATTATTTAACCTATAAGTAGGCATGATAATATTCCAATTATGGCTCATCAAAGTTTAGTTACTGAATGCCACGTGTAAAAACTTAATAAGTGATTTCATCACTTCAGATTAACTATATATGGGATGATAATTCTTTACATATTAGCATACCATTAGCTTTCTAACAACAAAAAAATTTAGAGAAGCTAAAAGTACAATTAGATTCCACATATTGAAAGGCATAAATATCTTGCACTACGTGTATTCATAAAACTAAACTGTAAGCAAAATCATCCTATAAGTAGTCTACTAAATGTACTTACACGACATATTTGATCCTCTATATATATTGATCTTGAGATAATCAACTTGTCTAGTTGATATGACAAAAGCATTCTGTATGTATTTAAAACTAGTAGATAAAAAAGCACAATGTGAAACACATCATGAAACAAAATATATATACAAAGAGAAAAAATGATTATAAAACCGTATCATTTGTTTCCATTGCACGCAGCCACCAAACAAAATATATTCCGGACGACAAGTCGTTTGGGAAGGTCGAGTGGAGGGAAACGAAACTGGCCCGCCATTTTTTTCGTGAAATTTTTAAATAATTAATTTATTTGAATTTATTTTTATTTACTTAAGTATTTAATTAGAAATTACTTCTAAATAATTTTTAATTACTTAAATATTATTTTTAATTACTTTTAAATTATAAAATTACTTAAAAATTATTTTTGATAACTTAAAAAATTACATTTAATTACTTTTAAAATTACTTTTCATTAATTAAAAAATTACTTTTAATCAATTTAAAAATTACTTTGATTTAATTAAAAATTAATTTTAATCACTTAAATAATTTTTTAATTACTTATAAATTATATAAATTAAATCCTAATTAAACCCTAATTATCATCATCGTCATCGTCGTCATCATCATCGTCGTCATCATCATCGTCGTCATCATCATCGTCATCATCGTCATCATCATCCTCGTCATCGTTAAATTAATCCGTTATCATCATCGTCACATATCACCGTAATCATTATCATCATCGTCATCATCATCGTCGTCATCGTCATCGTCATCATCATCATCATCGTCATCGTCGTCATCATCATCATCGTCATCATCATCATCGTCATCATCATCATCATCGTCATCATCGTCATCATCATCATCGTCATCATCGTAATCATCGTCATCATCATCGTCATCATCATCATCCTCGTCACATGTGACGTCAAATCTTTGGCGGGATGTAAAACCCGTCCTAATCCATAAGAACGAATACAATAACATATGATTACATTGCGAGGTATTTGACCTCTATATGATACATTTTACAAACATTGCATTCGTTTTAAAAGACAAAGTTTCATTACATCGAAAGTTGACAGGCATGCATACCATTTCATAATATCCAACTATAAATGATCTAATCTGTCATTTACTTAATCATAATCTTTACTGAACTCAACGACTTGAATGCAACGTCTTTTGAAATATGCCATGAATGACTCCAAGTAATATCTTTAAACTGAGCAAATGTGTCATACCCCATCTAAATCCTTCTGAACGAATACAATAACATCTGGTACCTTCGCGATGAACTGACTTCTATATGCCATGAATGACTCCAAGTAGTATCTTTAAATTGAGAAAATGCACAACGGAAGATTTCTTTCATACCTGAGAATAAACATGCTTTAAAGTGTCAACCAAAAGGTTGGTGAGTTCATAGGTTTATCATAAACAATAAAATTCATCATTTTGATAGATCACAAGATTTAAATACAGTACACCTATCTCGTGTACAAAACCATTTTTCATATTGTTTGGCAGAGTAGGTTCGTATCCTTTTCTCCCCCGTAAGTTGCCTCGCAATTTTTAAATAACCGTACACATATCTCGTGCACAAAAATAACATACACATAACCTGTGTATAAAATCATTCTCTCGATACATAACATTCACTTTGCTTTCATAGCTTGGCTTGGTAACCGACCTTAACATATAATGCGCATCAATAATATAAACAAAATAGAACATCTCGTCTGCATAATATATAAACTTCGAAGTACTAAACACCATGCCCACTAGCTCTTCCGTATAGTGAACATTCTGGGTGGGGGTGTTAAACCCGGTAGCTACCTTTAGGATTCGCGTGAATTAGGGCCATACCCATTTTCTAATTCTTAGGTTACCAAATAATAATAATCAGGGGAAATATTCACAACAATTAGTGGCAATTATAACATCCAACTAATTCAATAATAATCCACAGAACTTCTGTCTGCATAATAATTCATTCCAGGAATGTTTTGCTTGTGTCTATCTCATCAAACATTTATAAAAGCATTTCATGTATTCGCAGTTCAAAAATATATTTCAAAAGCATTTAATAAAGCAGTTGTAAAAACAGCGCATGTATTATCAGTCCCAAAAATGTAAAGAGTAAAAGGGGAGCAAATGAACTCACCAACATTTTGGTTAACACTTTAAAGCATGTTTATTCTCAGGTATGAAAGAAATCTTCCGCTGTGCATTTACTCAATTTAAAGATACTACTTGGAGTCATTCATGGCATATAGAAGTCAGTTCATCGCGATGGTACCAGATGTTATTGTATCCGTTCAGAAGGATTTGGACGGGGTATGACATGTGGTATCAGAGCGGTGGTCTTAGCGAACCAGGTCTTGCATTAGTGTGTCTAACTAGTAGTTGTTAGGATACATTAATGAGTCTGGACTTCGACCTAGTAGTTGTTAAGATATATTAATAAGTCTGGACTTGAACCTGGTCTGCATGTCAAAAGTTTGCTTATCATTTTTTGTTGAAAAATATCTACTTATCATCTTCAGTCTCGACACGTTATATTGCAATTATTGCATAGATGGTGTACAGACAAATTCATATCCCATCACATTAAACATTGTCTGACACATTTCCCTGATTCCCTCCGTAATCTACGGGATCTTCTGTACTATATATAGATATTCTATGTAATTAGAATATCATCTGATATCCGAAAATCATCTCATATCAAAAATCCTTTATCTAACCGTGCAAGATGAATTCTGCAACCAGTTCAAGTTCCTTGGATTTTGACAGCTATTCTAATATGGATTTCCACTCGAGCTCCGAAAGCAGTGTAACCGAAATGTATAAACTAATCAGCCATCATCAATTTTGGATGAATTGGGGATGGGTTCGTAGTCGACTTAATCAATGGAAACGAGAAGAAGGCGATCCTTTTCATCAACCAAATTCATCTCATGGCGAAAAACTTGGAGAACTTACCGGCGAATCAGTCCGAAACACCATTTTTACCTTCATTTTCCCGAATATTTCGCCATGATTATATACTATCACAAATTCAAAACCTTATTCATCTACTCGTTCCAACTATCAACCATCCCGGGGTAATGGAAGAAGCCAATGAACTTCGTGCTCGAGTAGTGACTTTGGAAATTATGGTACAAAAATTTCCAGCTTCAGCAAAATCACCGACATCACCAGCACCACCAGCATCATCACCAACAGCACCAATACTACCAACAAAACAAGCCTCAACCTCACAACCTGTACCTCAAGCATAATCTTATTCTACATGACGTTCTAAACCATTTATCTTCGTTCTGCATATTCGTTCTACATCGAATATCTTCGTTCTATGTATCGTTCTACATCAAAGATTCTTGTGTACAGACTGTTAATGGTGAAAATATTTTAACGGGTAGGTAATACCCGAGGAATATTTAGATTTCACATTAACATGATATACTGTATATTCTTCAAATCCGATTCAACAGTCATTTACTATCCTACTTATAACCACAGATATACTTATCCGTTCCTCCACAAATAACCATTTTCATTCCAAATCAATTTCATATACGAAATTCTGCCTATCAAAATCCAAATCAAGATTTGACAAGTGGCATAATGAAAGAAATAATGGATAAAATAAAATTTATTAGTAACCAATTAATTAACTACGTAAAACTTTAAACCTATACTAATCTTGGACAATTAAAAAGTATTTAAAGAGTAGGAAATATTAATTATAACACACTTTGATTTAAAATATCGTTAATTACATCTACTACAGTTAAATATTTCCTCAAGTTGCCACTTGATTTCATCCTAAACAATTCTTTATATCTTGACGATTACCATCTCCATTCAAACCCTTCGAAATTCTTGAAACACCTCGAATTGATAACCGAAGAATCAGATATGGTAGCATTAAATGTAGAGGAAACAACAAAATTATAGATGGTCTAAATGGCCAAAAGTTTGATAATAAAGAATGGAATGTTGGGAACGCTGGATAGAAAATTTGGTAATGAAAAATGGATTGAGCTAATCACGAAGGAGACCAAGGACAAATACAAAGACCAAATCCTATATTCAAAGAATCCAGGTAATTCTGGATTCGATGAAATCTTTAGAGAATATCTTGCTCCGAGGTCATGTTAAAATCTTGCAAAAAAATTTTCTTCATCAATTTTCAAACTTAGAAATTCCAAAATATCATTATAAATATCTTCAATATTTATAAAGATATTTTCATAAATATTCTCGTCCGAAATTATATATCTTTTCGTGCTATCTGTATTACATTATATTGGAAGCTTCTGTAAAACATAAGTATAAATTATGAATGAATTCTGGAGAAGTGTTAAGAATTAGAGCATGAGTTAGTATAATATAATGACGCTTGACCAACGTGATTATATTACAGTAAGTCATGCTGGAAATTCTAATGAAACATGATGATTCACAGATCTTACCATCATCATGTTTCAGGCTACATAACTCTTTCATTCCAATTAACCTCTAAACATATTAAGAAAATATATTCTTGGTATTTATATCTTCCGTGAATCTGGTAATATACCAAATCAAATCGTGCAATTACCTTTCCTTTCTGTTTAGTATATTATAACCATTCGAAACTCTATATCTATGAATTCTGGACCATTATTCGCTTGATTTGAAGCCGGGAAGAGAAAACAAGAGCATAGAGCTCCGAAATATGAAGGAAAATATAAAGCTCGATAACAACACCGGAATTACAAACCGTGTACATCAATACGGATAACAATGAAATGTCCCGTTCTTATTGATTAAAAACATTCCATATTAATTGATTTCGTTGCGAGGTTTTGACCTCTATATGAGACGTTTTTTTCAAAGACTGCATTCATTTTTAAAACAAACCATAACCTTTATTTCATAAATAAAGGTTTAAAAAGCTTTACGTAGATTATCAAATAATGATAATCTAAAATATCCTGTTTACATACGACCATTACATAATGGTTTACAATACAAATATGTTACATTAAAATCAGTTTCTTGAATGCAGTTTTTACACAATATCATACAAACATGGACTCCAAATCTTGTCCTTATTTTAGTATGCAACAGCGGAAGCTCTTAGTATTCACCTTAGAATAAACATGCTTTAAACATCAACAAAAATGTTGGTGAGTTATAGGTTTAACCTATATATATCAAATTGTAACAATAGACCACAAGATTTCATATTTCAATACACATCCCATACATAGAGATAAAAATCATTCATATGGTGAACACCTGGTAACCGACATTAACAAGATGCATATATAAGAATATCCCCATCATTCCGGGACACCCTTCGGATATGATATAAATTTCGAAGTACTAAAGCATCCGGTACTTTGGATGGGGTTTGTTAGGCCCAATAGATCTATCTTTAGGATTCGCGTCAATTAGGGTGTCTGTTCCCTAATTCTTAGATTACCAGACTTAATAAAAAGGGGCATATTCGATTTCGATAATTCAACCATAGAATGTAGTTTCACGTACTTGTGTCTATTTTGTAAATCATTTATAAAACCTGCATGTATTCTCATCCCAAAAATATTAGATTTTAAAAGTGGGACTATAACTCACTTTCACAGATTTTTACTTCGTCGGGAAGTAAGACTTGGCCACTGGTTGATTCACGAACCTATAACAATATATACATATATATCAAAGTATGTTCAAAATATATTTACAACACTTATAATATATTTTGATGTTTTAAGTTTATTAAGTCAGCTGTCCTCGTTAGTAACCTACAACTAGTTGTCCACAGTTAGATGTACAGAAATAAATCGATAAATATTATCTTGAATCAATCCACGACCCAGTGTATACGTATCTCAGTATTGATCACAACTCAAACTATATATATTTTAGAATCAACCTCAACCCTGTATAGCTAACTCCAACATTCACATATAGAGTGTCTATGGTTGTTCCAAAATATATATAGATGTGTCGACATGATAGGTCGAAACATTGTATACGTGTCTATGGTATCTCAATATTACATAATATATAATACAAGTTGATTAAGTTATTGTTGGAATAGATTTGTTACCAATTTTCAAGTAGCTAAAATGTGAAAAATTATCCAATCTTGTTTTACCCATAACTTCTTCATTTTAAATCCGTTTTGAGTGAATCAAATTGCTATGGTTTCATATTGAACTCTATTTTATGAATCTAAACAGAAAATGTATAGGTTTAGAGTCGTAAAAATAAGTTACAAGTTGTTTTTGTAAAGGTAGTCATTTCAGTCGAAAGAACGACGTCTAGATGACCATTTTAGAAAACATACTTCCACTTTGAGTTTAACCATAATTTTTGGATATAGTTTCATGTTCATAATAAAAATCATTTTCCCAGAATAACAACTTTTAAATCAAAGTTTATCATAGTTTTTAATTAACTAACCCAAAATAGCCCGCGGTGTTACTACGACGGCGTAAATCCGGTTTTACGGTGTTTTTCGTGTTTCCAGGTTTTAAATCATTAAGTTAGCATATCATATAGATATAGAAAATGTGTTTAGTTGATTTTAAAAGTCAAGTTAGAAGGATTAACTTTTATTTGCGAACAAGTTTAGAATTAACTAAACTATGTTCTAGTGATTACAAATTTAAACCTTCGAATAAGATAGCTTTATATGTATGAATAGAATGATGTTATGAACATCATTACTACCTCAAGTTCCTTGGATAAACCTACTGAAAATGAGAAAAATAGATCTAGCTTCAAAGGATCCTTGGATGGCTTGAAAGTTCTTGAAGCAGAATCATGACACGAAAACAATTTCAAGTAAGATTTCCACTCGAAATAAGATTGTTATAGTTATAGAAATTGAATTAAAGTTTGAATATGATTATTACCTTGTATTAGAAAGATAACCTACTGTAAGTAACAAAGGTTTCTTGATCTTGGATGATTACTTGGAATGGATTTAGAAAACTTGGAAGTAAACTTGCAATCTTGGAAGTATTCTTGATTTTATGAAACTAGAACTTTTGGAATTTATGAAGAACACTTAGAACTTGAAGATAGAACTTGAGAGAGATCAATTAGATGAAGAAAATTGAAGAATGAAAGTGTTTGTAGGTGTTTTTGGTCGTTGGTGTATGGATTAGATATAAAGGATATGTAATTTTGTTTTCATGTAAATAAGTCATGAATGATTACTCATATTTTTGTAATTTTATGAGATATTTCATGCTAGTTTCCAAATGATGGTTCCCACATGTGTTAGGTGACTCACATGGGCTGCTAAGAGCTGATCATTGGAGTGTATATACCAATAGTACATACATCTAAAAGCTGTGTATTGTACGAGTACGAATACGGGTGCATACGAGTAGAATTGTTGATGAAACTGAACGAGGATGTAATTGTAAGAATTTTTTTTAAGTAGAAGTATTTTGATAAGTGTCTTGAAGTCTTTCAAAAGTGTATAAATACATATTAAAACACTACATGTATATACATTTAACTGAGTCGTTAAGTCATCGTTAGTCGTTACATGTAAATGTTGTTTTGAAACCTTTAGGTTAACGATCTTGTTGAATGTTGTTAACCCATTGTTTATTATAACAAATGAGATTTTAAATTGTTATATTATCATGATATTATGATATATAATATATCTTAGTATGATATATATACAGTTAAATGTCGTTACAACGATAATCGTTACATATATGTCTCGTTTCGAAATCATTAAGTTAGTAGTCTTATTTTTACATATGTATTTCATTGTTAATACAATTAATAATATATTTACTTATCATTTAACATAATTAACCAAGTGTATCAATATCTTAATATGATTCATATGTACCTAGTAAGACGTTGTTATAACGATAATCGTTATATATATCGTTTTCGAGTTTCTTAAATTAATAGTCTCATTTTTATGTATATAACTCATTGTTAAAATACCTAATGAGATACATACTTATAATAAAATCATTTTAACTATATATATAACCATATATATGTCATCGTATAGTTTTTACAAGTTTTAACGTTCGTGAATCACCGGTCAACTTAGGTGGTCAATTGTCTATATGAAACCTATTTCAATTAATCAAGTCTTAACAAGTTTGATTGCTTAACATGTTGGAAACACTTAATCATGTAAATAACAATTTCATTTAATATATATATAAACATGGAAAAGTTCGGGTCACTACAGTACCTACCCGTTAAATAAATTTCGTCCTGAAATTTTAAGCAGTTGGAGGTGTTGACGTATCTTCTGGAAATAAATGCGGGTATTTCTTCTTCATCTGATCTTTACGCTCCCAGGTGAACTCGGGTCCTCTACGAGCATTCCATCGAACCTTAACAATCGGTATATTGTTTTGTTTAAGTCTCTTAACCTCACGATCTATTATTTCGACGGGTTCTTCAATGAATTGAAGTGTTTCATTGATTTGGATTTCGTCCAACGGAATAGTGAGATCTTCTTTAGCAAAACATTTCTTCAAATTTGAGACGTGGAAAGTGTTATGTACAGCCGCGAGTTGTTGAGGTAGCTCCAGTTGGTAAGCTACTGGTCCGACACGATCTATAATCTTGAATGGTCCAATGTACCTTGGATTTAGTTTCCCCCGTTTACCAAATCGAACAACGCCTTTCCAAGGTGAAACCTTAAGCATGACCATTTCTCCAATTTCAAACTCTATATCTTTTCTTTTACTGTCCGCGTAGCTCTTTTGTCGACTCTGGGCGGTTTTCAATCTTTGTTGAATTTGGATGATTTCCTCGGTAGTTTCTTGTATTATCTCCGGACCCGTAATCTTTCTATCCCCCACTTCACTCCAACAAATCGGAGAGCTGCACTTTCTACCATAAAGTGGTTCAAACGGCGCCATCTCAATGCTTGAATGGTAGCTGTTGTTGTAGGAAAATTCTGCTAACGGTAGATGTCGATCCCAACTGTTTCCAAAATCAATAACACAAGCTCATAGCATATCTTCAAGTGTTTTATCGTCCTTTCGCTCTGCCCATCAGTTTGTGGATGATAGGTAGTACTCATGTCTAGACGAGTTCCCAATGCTTGCTGTAAGGTCTGCCAGAATCTTGAAATAAATCTGCCATCCCTATCAGAGATAATAGAGATTGGTATTCCATGTCTGGAGATGACTTCCTTCAAATACAGTCGTGCTAACTTCTCCATCTTGTCATCTTCTCTTATTGGCAGGAAGTATGCTGACTAGGTGAGACGATCAACTATTACCCAAATAGTATCATAACCACTTGCAGTCCTTGGCAATTTAGTAATGAAATCCATGGTAATGTTTTCCCATTTCCATTCTGAGATTTCAGGTTGTTGTAGTAGACCTAATGGTTTCTGATGTTCAGCTTTGACCTTAGCACACGTCAAACATTCTCCTACATATTTAGCAATATCGACTTTCATACCTAGCCACCAAAAATGTTTCTTAAGATCCTTGTACATCTTCCCCGTTCCAGGATGTATTGAGTATCTGGTTTTATGAGCTTCTCTAAGTACCATTTCTCTCATATCTCCAAATTTTGGTACCCAAATTCTTTCAGCCCTATACCGGGTTCCGTCTTCCCGAATATTAAGATGCTTCTTCGATCCTTTGGGTATTTCATCCTTTAAATTTCCCTCTTTTAAAACTCCTTGTTGCCCCTCCTTTATTTGAGTAGTAAGGTTAGTGTGAATCATTATATTCATAGATTTTACTCGAATGGGTTCTCTGTCCTTTCTGCTCAAGGCGTCGGCTACCACATTTGCCTTCCCCGGGTGGTAACAAATCTCAAAGTCGTAATCATTCAACAATTCAATCCACCTACGCTGCCTTATATTCAGTTGTTTCTTATTAAATATGTGTTGAAGACTTTTGTGGTCGGTATATATAATACTTTTGACCCCATATAAGTAGTGCCTCCAAGTCTTTAATGCAAAAACAACCGCGCCTAATTCCAAATCATGCGTCGTATAATTTTGCTCGTGAATCTTCAATTGTCTAGTCGCATAAGCAATCACCTTCGTCCGTTGCATTAATACACAACCGAGACCTTGCTTTGATGCATCACAAAAAATAACAAAATCATCATTCCCTTCAGGCAATGACAATATAGGTGCCGTAGTTAGCTTTTTCTTCAATAATTGAAACGCCTTCTCTTGTTCATCCTTCCATTCAAATTTCTTCCCTTTATGCGTTAATGCAGTCAAGAGTTTTGCTATTTTGGAGAAATCTTGGATGAATCTTCTGTAGTAACCAGCCAATCCTAAAAATTGACGTATATGCTTTGGAGTTTTTGGGGTTTCCCACTTTTCAACGGTTTCGATCTTTGCCGGGTCCACCTGGATACCTTCTTTGTTCACTATGTGACCGAGGAATTGAACTTCTTCCAACCAAAATGCACACTTTGAAAACTTAGCGTACAGTTTTTCTTTCCTCAATACTTCTAGCACTTTTCTCAAATGTTCTTCGTGCTCTTGATCATTCTTTAAGTAAATAAGTATGTCATCGATGAAAACAATGACAAACTTGTCAAGATATGGCCCACACACTCGGTTCATAAGGTCCATAAACACAGCTGGTGCGTTAGTCAATCCAAACGGCATAACCATAAACTCGTAATGACCATAACGCGTCCTAAAAGCAGTTTTTGGAATATCATCCTCCTTTACTCATATTTGATGATATCCAGAACGTAAATCGATCTTCGAATAAACCGAAGAGCCTTGTAGTTGATCAAATAAGTCGTCAATTCTCGGCAGTGGATAACGGTTTTTTATGGTAAGTTTGTTCAACTCTCTGTAGTCAATACACAACCTAAATGTACCATCCTTCTTCTTGACAAACAAAACAGGAGCTCCCCATGGTGATGTGCTTGGTCGAATGAAACCACATTCTAATAGTTCTTGCAGTTGGCTTTGCAGTTCTTTCATCTCGCTGGGTGCGAGTCTATAAGGAGCACGAGCTATTGGTGCAGCTCCTGGTACAAGATCTATTTGAAATTCAACAGATCGATGTGGAGGTAGTCCCGGTAATTCTTTCGGAAATACATCGGGAAATTCTTTTGCAACGGGAACATCATTGATGCTCTTTTCTTCAGTTTGTACTTTCTCGACGTGTGCTAGAACAGCATAGCAACCTTTTCTTATTAGTTTTTGTGCCTTCAAATTACTAATAAGATGTAGCTTCATGTTGCCCTTTTCTCCGTACACCATTAAGGGTTCTCCTTCTTCTCGTACAATGCGAATTGCATTTTTATAACATACGATCTCTGCTTTCACCTTCTTCAGCCAGTCCATGCCAACTATTACATCAAAACTCCCTAACTCTACTGGTATCAAATCAATCTTAAATATTTTGCTACCCAGATTAATTTCTCGATTCCGGCATATATTATCTGCTGAAATTAATTTACCGTTTGCTAATTCGAGTAAAAATTTACTATCCAACGGGGTCAATGGACAACTTAATTTAGCACAAAAATCTCTACTCATATAGCTTCTATCCGCACCCGAATTAAATAAAACGTAAGCAGATTTATTGTCAATAAAAAACTTACCCTTAACAAGCTCCGGGTCTTCCTGTGCCTCTGCCGCATTAATATTGAAAACTCTTCCGCGGCCTTGTCCATTCGTATTCTCCTGGTTCGGGAAATTTCTAATAATGTGGCCCGGTTTTCCACATTTATAACAAACTACATTGGCATAACTTGCTCCGACACTACTTGCTCCGCCATTACTCGTTCCGACACCATTTGTTCCTTTCGTTCTGTTAACCCCTGGTCCGTAGACCTCACACTTCGCCGCGCTTTGACCATTTCTTTTACACTTGTTGCAAACTTTGGTGCAGAACTCCGAGTGATACTTTTCACACCTTTGTCATAGCTGCTTCTGATTGTTGTTGTTGTTGCGGTTGTTATTGTTGTTGGGATGATTGTTGTAGTTGCTGTTGCTGTTGTTGTTGTTGTTGGGCCGTTTGTTGTAGTTGCGATTGATGTTGCGATTGTTGGGATAATTGTTGCGATTATTATTGTAATTGCTGTTGTTGTTGTATTGGTGATTCTTATCACCGTTTTCCTCCCACTTTCTTTTGACTTGCTTCACATTGGCCTCTTCAGCCATCTGTTCTTTAATTCTTTCCTCAATCTGGTTCACTAGTTTGTGAGCCATTCTACATGCCTATTGTATGGAGGCGGGCTCGTGTGAACTTATATCTTCTTGGATTCTTTTCGGTAATCCTTTCACAAACGCGTCGATCTTCTCTTCCTCATCTTCGAACGCTCCCGGACACAATAGGCACAATTCCGTGAATCATTTTTCGTACGTGGTAATATCAAATCCTTGGGTTCGTAACCCTCTAAGTTCTGTCTTGAGCTTATTGACCTCGGTTCTGGGACGGTACTTCTCGTTCATCAAGTGCTTGAATGCTGACCACGGTAGTGCGTACGCATCATCTTGTCCCACTTGCTCTAGATAGGTATTCCACCATGTTAATGTAGAACCTGTGAAGGTATGCGTAACGTACTTCACTTTGTCCTCTTCAGTACACTTACTTATGGCAAACACCGATTCGACCTTCTCGGTCCACCGTTTCAATCCGATCGGTCCTTCGGTTCCATCAAATTCCAAAGGTTTGCAGGCAGTGAATTCTTTGTAGGTGCATCCTACACGATTTCCTGTACTGCTAGATCCAAGGTTATTGTTGGTATGTAGCGCAGCCTGTACTGCGGCTATGTTTGAAGCTAGAAAAGTACGGAATTCCTCTTCATTCATATTCACGGTGTGTCGAGTAGTCGGTGCCATTTCCTTCAAAATAGTCAAATGGAACAAGTTAATCATACAGAATATTAAGAGTAGTTAATAGTATTTCGTAGCATAATATGAACTCATTTATAAAAGCTTTTTCTTCATATTAGCGTTTTATAAGTTTAAATTCGGGTAGTACCTACCCGTTAAGTTCATACATTGTAGCTAATATACAATTCAACTACTACAATTCTATATGAAAAACTGATTATAATAATATTTCTCGTTCAAACTTTTATACAATATTTTACAAACTTACAATACCGCTTATTTTACATAAAGCATGAAATATAGCACACAATAACTTTGATACAAGATAGTTGTGAAGATAATTCTAGCTAGTACACAAGTCGTTCAGCAAAGGCAATAAAGACACGTAATTCATACGTCCAGAAACAAGTCATGCATTCTGGTTTTACTAGGACTACTTCCCATCCTTGGTCTTGTGGAATATAACCATTATGTGAAATGTCCCGTTCTTATTGATTAAAAACGTTCCATATTAATTGATTTCGTTTCGAGGTTTTGACCTCTATATGAGACGTTTTTCAAAGACTGCATTCATTTTTAAAACAAACCATAACCTTTATTTCATAAATAAAGGTTTAAAAAGCTTTACGTAGATTATCAAATAATGATAATCTAAAATATCCTGTTTACACACGACCATTACATAATGGTTTACAATACAAATATGTTACATCGAAATCAGTTTCTTGAATGCAGTTTTTACACAATATCATACAAACATGGACTCCAAATCTTGTCCTTATTTTAGTATGCAACAGCGGAAGCTCTTAGTATTCACCTGAGAATAAACATGCTTTAAACGTCAACAAAAATGTTGGTGAGTTATAGGTTTAACCTATATATATCAAATCGTAACAATAGACCACAAGATTTCATATTTCAATACACATCCCATACATAGAGATAAAAATCATTCATATGGTGAACACCTGGTAACCGACAATAACAAGATGCATATATAAGAATATCCCCATCATTCCGGGACACCCTTCGGATATGATATAAATTTCGAAGTACTAAAGCATCCAGTACTTTGGATGGGGTTTGTTAGGCCCAATAGATCTATCTTTAGGATTCGCGTCAATTAGGGTGTCTGTTCCCTAATTCTTAGATTACCAGACTTAATAAAAAGGGGCATATTCGATTTCGATAATTCAACCATAGAATGTAGTTTCACGTACTTGTGTCTATTTTGTAAATCATTTATAAAACCTGCATGTATTCTCATCCCAAAAATATTAGATTTTAAAAGTGGGACTATAACTCACTTTCACAGATTTTTACTTCGTCGGGAAGTAAGACTTGGCCACTGGTTGATTCACGAACCTATAACAATATATACATATATATCAAAGTATGTTTAAAATATATTTACAACACTTTTAATATATTTTGATGTTTTAAGTTTATTAAGTCAGCTGTCCTCGTTAGTAACCTACAACTAGTTGTCCACAGTTAGATGTACAGAAATAAATCGATAAATATTATCTTGAATCAATCCACGACCCAGTGTATACGTATCTCAGTATTGATCACAACTCAAACTATATATATTTTGGAATCAACCTCAACCCTGTATAGCTAAATCCAACATTCACATATAGAGTGTCTATGGTTGTTCCGAAATATATATAGATGTGTCGACATGATAGGTCGAAACGTTGTATACGTGTCTATGGTATCTCAAGATTACATAATATACAATACAAGTTGATTAAGTTATGGTTGGAATAGATTTGTTACCAATTTTCACGTAGCTAAAATGAGAAAAATTATCCAATCTTGTTTTACCCATAACTTCTTCATTTTAAATCCGTTTTGAGTGAATCAAATTGCTATGGTTTCATATTGAACTCTATTTTATTAATCTAAACAGAAAAAGCATAGGTTTATAGTCGGAAAAATAAGTTACAAGTCATTTTTGTAAAGGTAGTCATTTCAGTCGAAAGAACGACGTCTAGATGACCATTTTAGAAAACATACTTCCACTTTGAGTTTAACCATAATTTTTGGATATAGTTTCATGTTCATAATAAAAATCATTTTCTCAGAATAACAACTTTTAAATCAAAGTTTATCATAGTTTTTAATTAACTAACCCAAAACAGCCCGCAGTGTTACTACGACGGCGTAAATCCGGTTTTACGGTGTTTTTCGTGTTTCCAGGTTTTAAATCATTAAGTTAGCATATCATATAGATATAGAACATGTGTTTAGTTGATTTTAAAAGTCAAGTTAGAAGGATTAACTTTTGTTTGCGAACAAGTTTAGAATTAACTAAACTATGTTCTAGTGATTACAAGTTTAAACCTTCGAATAAGATAGCTTTATATGTATGAATCGAATGATGTTATGAACATCATTACTACCTTAATTTCCTTGGATAAACCTACTGGAAAAGAGAAAAATGGATCTAGCTTCAATGGATCCTTGGATGGCTCGAAGTTCTTGAAGCAGAATCATGACACGAAAACAAGTTCAAGTAAGATCATCACTTGAAATAAGATTGTTATAGTTATAGAAATTGAAACAAAGTTTGAATATGATTATTACCTTGTATTAGAATGATAACCTACTGTAAGAAACAAAGATTTCTTGAGGTTGGATGATCACCTTACAAGATTGGAAGTGAGCTAGCAAACTTGAAAGTATTCTTGATTTTATGAAACTAGAACTTGTAGAATTTATGAAGAACACTTAGAACTTGAAGATAGAACTTGAGAGAGATCAATTAGATGAAGAAAATTGAAGAATGAAAGTGTTTTAGGTGTTTTTGGTCGTTGGTGTATGGATTAGATATAAAGGATATGTAATTTTGTTTTCATGTAAATAAGTCATGAATGATTACTCATATTTTTGTAATTTTATGAGATATTTCATGCTAGTTGCCAAATGATGGTTCCCACATGTGTTAGGTGACTCACATGGGCTGCTAAGAGCTGATCATTGGAGTGTATATACCAATAGTACATACATCTAAAAGCTGTGTATTGTACGAGTACGAATACGGGTGCATACGAGTAGAATTGTTGATGAAACTGAACGAGGATGTAATTGTAAGCATTTTTGTTAAGTAGAAGTATTTTGATAAGTGTATTGAAGTCTTTCAAAAGTGTAAAAATACATATTAAAACACTACATGTATATACATTTTAACTGAGTCGTTAAGTCATCGTTAGTCGTTACATGTAAATGTTGTTTTGAAACCTTTAGGTTAACGATCTTGTTAAATGTTGTTAACCCAATGTTTATAATATCAAAAGAGATTTTAAATTATTATATTATCATGATATTATGATGTACGAATATCTCTTAATATGATATATATACATTAAATGTCGTTACAACGATAATCGTTACATATATGTCTCGTTTCAAAATTATTAAGTTAGTAGTCTTGTTTTTACATATGTAGTTCATTGTTAATATACTTAATGATATGTTTAATTATCATAATATAATGTTAACTATATATATAACCATATATATGTCATCATATAGTTTTTACAAGTTTTAACGTTCGTGAATTACCGGTCAACTTGGGTGGTCAATTGTCTATATGAAACCTATTTCAATTAATCAAGTCTTAACAAGTTTGATTGCTTAACATGTTGGAAATATTTAATCATGTAAATATCAATCTCAATTAATATATATAAACATGGAAAAGTTCGGGTCACTACAGTACCTACCCGTTAAATAAATTTCGTCCCGAAATTTTAAGCTGTTGAAGGTGTTGACGAATCTTCTGGAAATAGATGCGGGTATTTCTTCTTCATCTGATCTTCACGCTCCCAGGTGAACTCGGGTCCTCTACGAGCATTCCATCGAACCTTAACAATTGGTATCTTGTTTTGCTTAAGTCTTTTAACCTCACGATCCATTATTTCGACGGGTTCTTCGATGAATTGGAGTTTTTCGTTGATTTGGATTTCATCTAACGGAATAGTGAGATCTTCTTTAGCAAAACATTTCTTCAAATTTGAGACGTGGAAAGTGTTATGTACAGCCGCGAGTTGTTGGGGTAACTCAAGTCGGTAAGCTACTGGTCCGACACGATCAATAATCTTGAATGGTCCAATATACCTTGGATTTAATTTCCCTCGTTTACCAAATCGAACAACGCCTTTTCAAGGTGCAACTTTAAGCATGACCATCTCTCCAATTTCAAATTCTATATCTTTTCTTTTAATGTCAGCGTAGCTCTTTTGTCAACTTTGGGCGGTTTTCAACCGTTGTTGAATTTGGATGATCTTCTCGGTAGTTTCTTGTATAATCTCCGGACCCGTAATCTGTCTATCCCCCACTTCACTCCAACAAATCGGAGACCTGCACTTTCTACCATAAAGTGCTTCAAACGGCGCCATCTCAATGCTTGAATGGTAGCTGTTGTTGTAGGAAAATTCTGCTAATGGTAGATGTCGATCCCAACTGTTTCCGAAATCAATAACACATGCTCGTAGCATGTCTTCAAGCGTTTGTATCGTCCTTTCACTCTGCCCATCAGTTTGTGGATGATAGGCAGTACTCATGTCTAGACGAGTTCCTAATGCTTGCTGTAATGTCTGCCAGAATCTTGAAATAAATCTGTCATCCCTATCAGAGATAATAGAGATTGGTATTCCATGTCTGGAGACGACTTCCTTCAAATACAGTCGTGCTAACTTCTCCATCTTGTCATCTTCTCTTATTGGCAGGAAGTGTGCTGATTTGGTGAGACGATCAACTATTACCCAAATAGTATCAAAACCACTTGCAGTCCTTGGCAATTTAGTGATGAAATCCATGGTAATGTTTTCCCATTTCCATTCCGGGATTTCGGGTTGTTGAAGTAGACCTGATGGTTTCTGATGCTCAACTTTGACCTTAGAACACGTCAAACATTCTCCCACGTATTTAGCAACATCGGCTTTCATACCCGGCCACCAAAAATGTTTCTTGAGATCCTTGTACATCTTCCCCGTTCCAGGATGTATTGAGTATCTGGTTTTATGAACTTCTCTAAGTACCATTTCTCTCATATCTCCAAATTTTGGTACCCAAATCCTTTCAGCCCTATACCGGGTTCCGTCTTCCTGAATATTAAGATGCTTCTCCGATCCTTTGGGTATTTCATCCTTTAAATTTCCCTCTTTTAAAACTCCTTGTTGCGCCTCCTTTATTTGAGTAGTAAGGTTATTATGAATCATTATATTCATAGATTTTACTCGAATGGGTTCTCTGTCCTTCCTGCTCAAGGCATCGGCTACCACATTTGCCTTCCCCGGGTGGTAACGAATCTCAAAGTCGTAATCATTCAATAATTCAATCCACCTACGCTGACTCATATTCAGTTGTTTCTGATTAAATATGTGTTGAAGACTTTTGTGGTCGGTATATATAATACTTTTGACCCCATATAAGTAGTGCCTCCAAGTCTTTAATGCAAAAACAACCGCGCCTAATTCCAAATCATGCGTCGTATAATTTTGTTAGTGAATCTTCAATTGTCTAGACTCATAAGCAATCACCTTCGTTCGTTGCATTAATACACAACCGAGACCTTGCTTTGATGCGTCACAATAAATCACAAAATCATCATTCCCTTCAGGCAATGACAATATAGGTGCCGTTGTTAGCTTTTTCTTCAATAACTGAAACGCTTTCTCTTGTTCATCATTCCATTCAAATTTCTTCCCTTTATGCGTTAATGCAGTCAAGGGTTTTGCTATTCTGGAAAAGTCTTGGATGAACCTTCTGTAGTAACCAGCTAGTCCTAAAAACTGGCGTATGTGTTTCGGAGTTTTCGGGGTTTCCCACTTTTCAACAGTTTCTATCTTTGCCGGATCCACCTTAATACCTTCTTTGTTCACTATGTGACCGAGGAATTGAACTTCTTCCAACCAAAATGCACACTTTGAAAACTTAGCGTACAATTCTTCCTTCCTCAATACTTCTAACACCTTTCTCAAATGTTCACCGTGTTCTTGGTCATTCTTTGAGTAAATAAGTATGTCATCAATGAAAACAATGACAAACTTGTCAAGGTATGGTCCACACACTCGGTTCATAAGGTCCATGAACACAGCTGGTGCATTAGTTAAACCAAACGGCATGACCATAAACTCGTAATGACCGTAACGTGTTCTGAAAGCAGTCTTTGGAATATCATCTTCTTTCACCCGCATTTGATGATACCCGGAACGTAAGTCAATCTTTGAATAAATAGACGAGCCTTGTAGTTGATCAAATAAGTCGTCGATTCTCGGTAGTGGGTAGCGGTTCTTGATGGTAAGTTTGTTCAACTCCCGGTAGTCGATACACAACCTGAATGTACCATCTTTCTTCTTGACAAACAAAACAGGAGCTCCCCACGGTGATGTGCTTGGTCGAATGAAACCACGCTCTAAAAGTTCTTGTAATTGGCTTTGCAGTTCTTTCATCTCGCTGGGTGCGAGTCTGTAAGGAGCACGAGCTATTGGTGCAGCTCCTGGTACAAGATCTATTTGAAATTCAACGGATCGATGTGGGGGTAATCCCGGTAATTCTTTCGGAAATACATCGGGAAATTCTTTTGCAATGGGAACATCATTGATGCTCTTTTCTTCAGTTTGTACTTTCTCGACGTGTGCTAGAACAGCATAGCAACCTTTTCTTATTAGTTTTTGTGCCTTCAAATTACTAATAAGATGTAGCTTCGTGCTGCCCTTTTCTCCGTACACCATTAAGGGTTTTCCTTTTTCTCGTAAAATGCGAATTGCATTTTTGTAACAAACGATCTCTGCTTTCACTTCTTTCAACCAGTCCATACTGATTATCACATCAAAACACCCTAACTCTACTGGTATCAAATCAATCTTAAATGTTTCGCTAACCAGTTTAATTTCTCGATTCCGACATATATTATCTGCTGAAATTAATTTACCATTTGCTAATTCGAGTAAAAATTTACTATCCAAAGGCGTCAATGGACAACTTAATTTAGCACAAAATTCTCTACTCATATAGCTTCTATCCGCACCCGAATCAAATAAAACGTAAGCAGATTTATTGTCAATAAGAAACGTACCCGTAACAAGCTCCGGGTCTTCCTGTGCCTCTGCCGCATTAATATTGAAAACTCTTCCGCGGCCTTGTCCATTCGTGTTCTCCTGGTTCGGGCAATTTCTAATAATGTGGCCCGGTTTTCCACATTTATAACAAACTACATTGGCATAACTTGCTCCGACACTACTTGCTCCGCCATTACTCGTTCCGACACCATTTGTTCATTTCGTTCTATTAACCCCTGGTCCGTAGACCTCACACTTCGCCACGCTATGACCATTTCTTTTACACTTGTTGCAAAATTTGGTGCAGAACCCCGAGTGATACTTTTCACACCTTTGGCATAGCTGCTTCTGATTGTTGTTGTTGTTGCGGTTATTATTGTTGTTGGGATGATTGTTGTAGTTGCTGTTGTTGTTGTTGTTGGGCCGTTTGTTGTAGTTGCGATTGATGTTGCGATTGTTGGGATAATTGTTGTAATTGCTGTTGTTGTTGTATTGGTGATTCTTATCACCGTTTTCCTCCCACTTTCTTTTGACTTGCTTCACATTGGCCTCTTCAGCAGTCTGTTCTTTATTTCTTTCTTCAATCTGGTTCACTAGTTTGTGAGCCATTCTACATGCCTGTTGTATGGAGGCGGGCTCGTGTGAACTTATATCTTCTTGGATTCTTTCCGGTAATCCTTTCACAAACGCATCGATCTTCTCTTGCTCATCTTCGAATGCTCCCGGACACAATAGGCACAATTCTGTGAATCGTCTTTCGTACGTGGTAATATCAAATCCTTGGGTTCGTAACCCTCTAAGTTCTGTCTTGAGCTTATTG
Source organism: Rutidosis leptorrhynchoides (assembly GCF_046630445.1). Lineage (NCBI taxonomy): Eukaryota > Viridiplantae > Streptophyta > Magnoliopsida > Asterales > Asteraceae > Rutidosis > Rutidosis leptorrhynchoides. The sequence goes on from NC_092343.1 coordinate 345,195,709, forward strand.
ACCTCGGTTCTGGGACGGTACTTCTCGTTCATCAAGTGCTTGAATGCTGACCACGGTAGTGCGTACGCATCATCTTGTCCCACTTGCTCTAGATAGGTATTCCACCATGTTAACGCAGAACCTGTGAAGGTATGCGTAGCGTACTTCACTTTGTCCTCTTCAGTACACTTACTTATGGCAAACACCGATTCGACCTTCTCGGTCCACCGTTTCAATCCAATCGGTCCTTCGGTTCCATCAAATTCCAAAGGTTTGCAGGCAGTGAATTCTTTGTAGGTGCATCCTACACGATTTCCTGTACTGCCAGATCCAAGGTTATTGTTGTTATGTAGCGCAGCCTGCACCGCGGCTATGTTTGAAGCTAGAAAAGTACGGAATTCCTCTTCATTCATATTCACGGTGTGTCGAGTAGTCGGTGCCATTTCCTTCAAAATAGTCAAATGGAACAAGTTAATCATACAGAATATTAAGAGTAGTTAATAGTATTTCGTAGCATAATATGAACTCATTTATAAAAGCTTTTTCTTCATATTAGCATTTTATAAGTTTAAATTCGGGTAGTACCTACCCGTTAAGTTCATACTTAGTAGCTAATATACAATTCAACTACTACAATTCTATATGAAAAACTGATTGTAATAATATTTCACGTTCAAACTTTTATACAATATTTTACAAACTTACAATACCGCTTATTTTACATAAAGCATGAAATATAGCACATAATAACTTTGATACAAGATAGTTGTGAAGATAATTCTAGCTAGTACACAAGTCGTTCAGCAAAGGCAATAAAGACACGTAATTCATATGTCCAGAAACAAGTCATGCATTCTGGTTTTACTAGGACTACTTCCCATCCTTGGTCTTGTGTAACATAACCGTTATGGCCGTTGATAAGACAGCGTGTTGTAACGTCGTCAAAGGGACGAGGGTTACGTAATGACCAACAGTCTCGTAATAACCTAAAAACCTCATTTCTTATCCCAATTACCGACTCCGTTACTTGTGGGAACGTTTTGTTTAATAGTTGTAGCCCGATGTTCTTGTTCTCACTTTGGTGAGAAGCGAACATTACTAACCCGTAAGCATAACATGCTTCTTTATGTTGCATGTTAGCCGCTTTTTCTAAATCACGAAGTCCTATATTCGGATATACTGAGTCAAAATAATTTCTTAACCCGTTGCGTAAAATAGCATTTGGGTTCCCCGCAATATATGCGTCAAAGTAAACACATCGTAACTTATGGATTTCCCAATGTGATATCCCCCATCTTCCGAACGAAAGCCTTTTATAAACCAAGGCATTCTTGGAACGTTCTTCGAATGTCTTACAAACTGATCTCGCCTTAAATAGTTGTGCCGAGGAATTCTGACCGACTCTAGACAAGATTTCATCAATCATGTCTCCGGGTAGGTCTCTTAAAATATTGGGTTGTCTATCCATTTTGTGTTTTTATACTGTAAAATAGACAAGAGTTAGATTCATAAAAAAAATACTTATTAATACAAGCAATTTTTACATATATCATAAAGCATAAGCACACTATATTACATATATTACACCACACGAATATAACTATCTTATTCTGACTCGCTCGTTTCTTCTTGTTCGGTTTTGGTTCGTTTTGCCAAGTTTCTAGGGATATATGATGTTCCCCTAATACGAGCCGTCGTTGTCCACATTGGTTTAGAAAAACCTGGTGGTTTAGAGGTTCCCGGGTCATTGTTACAACTTAAGGACTTCGGGGGTTGACGATACATATAAAGTTCATCGGGGTTGGAATTAGATTTCTCTATTTTTATACCCTTTCCCTTATTATTTTCTTTTGCCTTTTTAAATTCAGTTGGGGTAATTTCTATAACATCATCGGAATTTTCGTCGGAATCCGATTCATCGGAGAATTGGTAATCCTCCCAATATTTTGCTTCCTTGGTGGAAACACCATTTACCATAATTAACCTTGGTCGGTAGGTTGAGGATTCTCTTTTACTTAACCGTTTTATTATTTCCCCCACCGGTTCTATTTCTTCTTCCGGTTCCGATTCTTCTTCCGGTTCTGATTCTTCTTCCGGTTCCGACTCTTCTTCCGGTTCCTCTTCGGGAACTTGTGAATCAGTCCACGAATCATTCCAATTTACATTTGACTCTTTATTATTATTAGGTGAGTCAATGGGACTTGTTCTAGAGGTAGACATCTATCACATAATATCAAACACGTTAAGAGATTAATATATCACATAATATTCATATGTTAAAAATATATAGTTTCCAACAAAAATGTTAAGCAATCATTTTTAAAGAAAACACGGTCGAAGTCCAGACTCACTAATGCATCCTAACAAACTCGATAAGACACACTAATGCAAATTTTCTGGTTCTCTAAGACCAACGCTCGGATACCAACTGAAATGTCCCGTTCTTATTGATTAAAAACGTTCCATATTAATTGATTTCGTTGCGAGGTTTTGACCTCTATATGAGACGTTTTTCAAAGACTGCATTCATTTTTAAAACAAACCATAACCTTTATTTCATAAATAAAGGTTTAAAAAGCTTTACGTAGATTATCAAATAATGATAATCTAAAATATCCTGTTTACACACGACCATTACATAATGGTTTACAATACAAATATGTTACATCGAAATCAGTTTCTTGAATGCAGTTTTTACACAATATCATACAAACATGGACTCCAAATCTTGTCCTTATTTTAGTATGCAACAGCGGAAGCTCTTAGTATTCACCTGAGAATAAACATGCTTTAAACGTCAACAAAAATGTTGGTGAGTTATAGGTTTAACCTATATATATCAAATCGTAACAATAGACCACAAGATTTCATATTTCAATACACATCCCATACATAGAGATAAAAATCATTCATATGGTGAACACCTGGTAACCGACAATAACAAGATGCATATATAAGAATATCCCCATCATTCCGGGACACCCTTCGGATATGATATAAATTTCGAAGTACTAAAGCATCCGGTACTTTGGATGGGGTTTGTTAGGCCCAATAGATCTATCTTTAGGATTCGCGTCAATTAGGGTGTCTGTTCCCTAATTCTTAGATTACCAGACTTAATAAAAAGGGGCATATTCGATTTCGATAATTCAACCATAGAATGTAGTTTCACGTACTTGTGTCTATTTTGTAAATCATTTATAAAACCTGCATGTATTCTCATCCCAAAAATATTAGATTTTAAAAGTGGGACTATAACTCACTTTCACAGATTTTTACTTCGTCGGGAAGTAAGACTTGGCCACTGGTTGATTCACGAACCTATAACAATATATACATATATATCAAAGTATGTTTAAAATATATTTACAACACTTTTAATATATTTTGATGTTTTAAGTTTATTAAGTCAGCTGTCCTCGTTAGTAACCTACAACTAGTTGTCCACAGTTAGATGTACAGAAATAAATCGATAAATATTATCTTGAATCAATCCACGACCCAGTGTATACGTATCTCAGTATTGATCACAACTCAAACTATATATATTTTGGAATCAACCTCAACCCTATATAGCTAACTCCAACATTCACATATAGAGTGTCTATGGTTGTTCCGAAATATATATAGATGTGTCGACATGATAGGTCAAAACGTTGTATACGTGTCTATGGTATCTCAAGATTACATAATATACAATACAAGTTGATTAAGTTATGGTTGGAATAGATTTGTTACCAATTTTCACGTAGCTAAAATGAGAAAAATTATCCAATCTTGTTTTACCCATAACTTCTTCATTTTAAATCCGTTTTGAGTGAATCAAATTGCTATGGTTTCATATTGAACTCTATTTTATGAATCTAAACAGAAAAAGCATAGGTTTATAGTCGGAAAAATAAGTTACAAGTCGTTTTGGTAAAGGTAGTCATTTCAGTCGAAAGAACGACGTCTAGATGACCATTTTAGAAAACATACTTCCACTTTGAGTTTAACCATAATTTTTGGATATAGTTTCATGTTCATAATAAAAATCATTTTCTAAGAATAACAACTTTTAAATCAAAGTTTATCATAGTTTTTAATTAACTAACCCAAAACAGCCCGCGGTGTTACTACGACGGCGTAAATCCGGTTTTACGGTGTTTTTCGTGTTTCCAGGTTTTAAATCATTAAGTTAGCATATCATATAGATATATAACATGTGTTTAGTTGATTTTAAAAGTCAAGTTAGAAGGATTAACTTTTGTTTGCGAACAAGTTTAGAATTAACTAAACTATGTTCTAGTGATTACAAGTTTAAACCTTCGAATAAGATAGCTTTATATGTATGAATCGAATGATGTTATGAACATCATTACTACCTTAATTTCCTTGGATAAACCTACTGGAAAAGAGAAAAATGGATCTAGCTTCAATGGATCCTTGGATGGCTCGAAGTTCTTGAAGCAGAATCATGACACGAAAACAAGTTCAAGTAAGATCATCACTTGAAATAAGATTGTTATAGTTATAGAAATTGAACTAAAGTTTGAATATGATTATTACCTTGTATTAGAATGATAACCTACTGTAAGAAACAAAGATTTCTTGAGGTTGGATGATCACCTTACAAGATTGGAAGTGAGCTAGCAAACTTGAAAGTATTCTTGATTTTATGAAACTAGAACTTTTGGAATTTATGAAGAACACTTAGAACTTGAAGATAGAACTTGAGAGAGATCAATTAGATGAAGAAAATTGAAGAATGAAAGTGTTTGTAGGTGTTTTTGGTCGTTGGTGTATGGATTAGATATAAAGGATATGTAATTTTGTTTTCATGTAAATAAGTCATGAATGATTACTCATATTTTTGTAATTTTATGAGATATTTCATGCTAGTTTCCAAATGATGGTTCCCACATGTGTTAGGTGACTCACATGGGCTGCTAAGAGCTGATCATTGGAGTGTATATACCAATAGTACATACATCTAAAAGCTGTGTATTGTACGAGTACGAATACGGGTGCATACGAGTAGAATTGTTGATGAAACTGAACGAGGATGTAATTGTAAGCATTTTTGTTAAGTAGAAGTATTTTGATAAGTGTATTGAAGTCTTTCAAAAGTGTATAAATACATATTAAAACACTACATGTATATACATTTTAACTGAGTCGTTAAGTCATCGTTAGTCGTTACATGTAAATGTTGTTTTGAAACCTTTAGGTTAACGATCTTGTTAAATGTTGTTAACCCAATGTTTATAATATCAAAATAGATTTTAAATTATTATATTATCATGATATTACGATGTACGAATATCTCTTAATATGATATATATACATTAAATGTCGTTACAACGATAATCGTTACATATATGTCTCGTTTCAAAATTATTAAGTTAGTAGTCTTGTTTTTACATATGTAGTTCATTGTTAATATACTTAATGATATGTTTAATTATCATAATATAATGTTAACTATATATATAACCATATATATGTCATCATATAGTTTTTACAAGTTTTAATGTTCGTGAATTACCGGTCAACTTGGGTGGTCAATTGTCTATATGAAACCTATTTCAATTAATCAAGTCTTAACAAGTTTGATTGCTTAACATGTTGGAAATATTTAATCATGTAAATATCAATCTCAATTAATATATATAAACATGGAAAAGTTCGGGTCACTACAATTTGTTCCTTTCGTTCTGTTAACCCCTGGTCCGTAGACCTCACACTTCTCCGCGCTTTGACCATTTCTTTTACACTTGTTGCAAAATTTGGTGCAGAACCCCGAGTGATACTTTTCACACCTTTGGCATAGCTGCTTCTGATTGTTGTTGTTGTTGCGGTTGTTATTGTTGTTGGGATGATTGTTGTAGTTGCTGTTGTTGTTGTTGTTGTTGTTGTTGTTGTTGTTGTTGGGCCGTTTGTTGTAGTTGCGATTGATGTTGCGATTGTTGGGATAATTGTTGCGATTATTATTGTAATTGCTGTTGTTGTTGTATTAGTGATTCTTATCACCGTTTTCCTCCCACTTTCTTTTGACTTGCTTCACATTGGCCTCTTCAACCGTTTGTTCTTTAATTCTTTCCTCAAACTGGTTCACTAGTTTGTGAGCCATTCTACATGCCTGTTGTATGGAGGCGGGCTCGTGTGAACTTATATCTTCTTGGATTCTTTCCGGTAATCCTTTCACAAACGCGTCGATCTTCTCTTCCTCATCTTCGAACGCTCCCAGACACAATAGGCACAATTCTGTGAATCGTCTTTCGTAGGAGGTAATATCAAATCCTTGGGTTCGTAACCCTCTAAGTTCTGTCTTGAGCTTATTGACCTCGATTCTAGGACGGTACTTCTCGTTCATCAAGTGCTTGAATGCTGACCACGGTAGTGCGTACGCATCATCTTGTCCCACTTGCTCTAGATAGGTATTCCACCATGTTAACGCATAACCTGTGAAGGTATGCGTAGCGTACTTCACTTTATCCTCTTCAGTACACTTACTTATGGCAAACACCGTTTCGACCTTCTCGGTCCACCGTTTCAATCCGATCGGTCCTTCGGTTCCATCAAATTCCAACGGTTTGCAGGCAGTGAATTCTTTGTAGGTGCATCCTACACGATTTCCTGTACTGCTAGATCCAAGGTTATTGTTGGTATGTAGCGCAGCCTGTACTGCGGCTATGTTTGAAGCTAGAAAAGTACGGAATTCCTCTTCATTCATATTCACGGTGTGTCGAGTAGTCGGTGCCATTTCCTTCAAACTAGTCAAATGGAACAAGTTAATCATACAGAATATTAAGAGTAGTTAATAGTATTTCGTAGCATAATATGAACTCATTTATAAAAGCTTTTTCTTCATATTAGCGTTTTATAAGTTTAAATTCGGGTAGTACCTACCCGTTAAGTTCATACTTAGTAGCTAATATACAATTCAACTACTACAATTCTATATGAAAAACTGATTATAATAATATTTTGCGTTCAAACTTTTATACAATATTTTACAAACTTACAATACCGCTTATTTTACATAAAGCATGAAATATAGCACACAATAACTTTGATACAAGATAGTTGTGAAGATAATTCTAGCTAGTACACAAGTCGTTCAGCAAAGGCAATAAAGACACGTAATTCATACGTCCAGAAACAAGTCATGCATTCTGGTTTTACTAGGACTACTTCCCATCCTTGGTCTTGTGGAACATAACCGTTATGGCCATTGATAAGACAGCGTGTTGTAACGTCGTCAAAGGGACGAGGGTTACGTAATGTCCAACAGTCCCGTAACAATCTAAAAACCTCATTTCTTACCCCAATTACCGACTCCGTCACTTGTGGAAACGTTTTGTTTAATAGTTGTAGCCCGATGTTCTTGTTCTCACTTTGGTGAGAAGCGAACATTACTAATCCGTAAGCATAACATGCTTCTTTATGTTGCATGTTAGCCGCTTTTTCTAAATCACGAAGTCCTATATTCGGATACATTGAGTCAAAATAATTTCTTAACCCGTTGCGTAAAATAGCATTTGGGTTCCCCGCAATATATGCGTCAAAGTAAACACATCGTAACTTATGGGTTTCCCAATGTGATATCCCCCATCTTTCAAATGAAAGTCTCTTATAAACCAAGACATTCTTGGAATGTTCTTCGAATGTCTTACAAACTGATTTCGCCGTAAATAGTTGTGCCGAAGAATTCTGACCGACTCTTGACAAGATTTCATCAATCATGTCTCCGGGTAGGTCTCTTAAAATATTGGGTTGTCTATCCATTTTGTGTTTTTATACTGTAAAATAGACAAGAGTTAGATTCATAAAAAAAAATTACTTATTAATACAAGCAATTTTTACATATATCATAAAGCATAAGCACACTATATTACATATATTACACCACACGAATACAACTATCTTATTCCTACTCGCTCGTTTCTTCTTCTTCGGTTTTGGTTCATTTTGCCAATTTTCTAGGGATATATGATGTTCCCCTAATACGAGCTGTCGTTTTCCACAACGGTTTAGAAAAACCTGGTGGTTTAGAGGTTCCCGGGTCATTGTTACAACTTAAGGACTTCGGGGGTTGACGATACATATAAAGTTCATCGGGGTTGGAATTAGATTTCTCTATTTTTATGCCCTTTCCCTTATTATTTTCTTTTCCCTTTTTAAATTCAGTTGGGGTAATTTCTATAACATCATCGGAATTCTCGTCGGAATCCGATTCATCGGAGAATTGGTAATCCTCCCAATATTTTGCTTCCTTGGCGGAAACACCATTGACCATAATTAACCTTGGTCGGTTGGTTGAGGATTTTCTTTTACTTAACCGTTTTATTATTTCCCCCACCGGTTCTATTTCTTCATCCGGTTCCGATTCTTCTTCCGATTCCGATTCTTCTTCCGGTTCCGACTCTTCTTCCGGTTCCTCTTCGGGAACTTGTGAATCAGTCCACGAATCATTCCAATTTACATTTGACTCTTCATTATTATTAGGTGAGTCAATGGGACTTGTGCTAGAGGTAGACATCTATCACACAATATCTAAAATGTTAAGAGATTAATATATCACATAATATATACATGTTAATAATATATAGTTTCCAACAAAAATGTTAAGCAATCATTTTTAAAGAAAACACGGTCGAAGTCCAGACTCACTAATGCATCCTAACAAACTCGATAAGACACACTAATGCAAATTTTCTGGTTCTCTAAGACCAACGCTCGGATACCAACTGAAATGTCCCGTTCTTATTGATTAAAAACGTTCCATATTAATTGATTTCGTTGCGAAGTTTTGACCTCTATATGAGACATTTTTCAAAGACTGCATTCATTTTTAAAACAAACCATAGCCTTTATTTCATAAATAAAGGTTTAAAAAAAACTTTACGTAGATTATCAAATAATGATAATCTAAAATATCTTGTTTACACACGATCATTACATAATGGTTTACAATACAAATATGTTACATCGAAATCAGTTTCTTGAATGCAGTTTTTACACAATATCATACAAACAAGGACTCCAAATCTTGTCCTTATTTTAGTATGCAACAGCGGAAGCTCTTAGTATTCACCTGAGAATAAACATGCTTTAAACGTCAACAAAAATGTTGGTGAGTTATAGGTTTAACCTATATATATCAAATTGTAACAATAGACCACAAGCTTTCATATTTCAATACACATCCCATACATAGAGATAAAAATCATTCATATGGTGAACACCTGGTAACCGACATTAACAAGATGCATATATAAGAATATCCCCATCATTCCGGGACACCCTTCGGATATGATATAAATTTCGAAGTACTAAAGCATTCGGTACTTTGAATGGGGTTTGTTAGGCCCAATAGATCTATCTTTAGGATTCTCGTCAATTAGGCTGTCTGTTCCCTAATTCTTAGATTACCAGACTTAATAAAAAAGGGCATATTCGATTTCGATAATTCAACCATAGAATGTAGTTTCACGTACTTGTGTCTATTTTGTAAATCATTTATAAAACCTGCATGTATTCTCATCCCAAAAATATTAGATTTTAAAAGTGGGACTATAACTCACTTTCACAGATTTTTTACTTCGTCGGGAAGTAAGACTTGGCCACTGGTTGATTCACGAACCTATAACAATATATACATATATATCAAAGTATGTTCAAAATATATTTACAACATTTTTAATACATTTTGATGTTTTAAGTTTATTAAGTCAGCTGTCCTCGTTAGTAACCTACAACTAGTTGTCCACAGTTAGATGTACAGAAATAAATCGATAAATATTATCTTGAATCAATCCGCTACCCAGTGTATACGTATCTCAGTATTGATCACAACTCAAACTATATATATTTTGGAATCAACCTCAACCATGTATAGCTAACTCCAACATTCACATATAGAGTGTCTATGGTTGTTTCGAAATATATATAGATGTGTCGACATGATAGGTCGAAACATTGTATACGTGTCTATGGTATCTCAAGATTACATAATATACAATACAAGTTGATTAAGTTATGGTTGGAATAGATTTGTTACCAATTTTCACGTAGCTAAAATGAGAAAAATTATCCAATCTTGTTTTACCCATAACTTCTTCATTTTAAATCCGTTTTGAGTGAATAAAATTGCTATGGTTTCATATTGAACTCTATTTTATGAATCTAAACAGAAAATGCATAGGTTTATAGTCGGAAAAATAAGTTACAAGTCGTTTTTGTAAAGGTAGTCATTTCAGTCGAAAGAACGACGTCTAGATGACCATTTTAGAAAACATACTTCCACTTTGAGTTTAACCATAATTTTTGGATATATTTTCATGTTCATAATAAAAATCATTTTCTCAGAATAACAACTTTTAAATCAAAGTTTATCATAGTTTTTAATTAACTAACCCAAAACAGCCCGCGGTGTTACTACGACGGCGTAAATCCGATTTTACGGTGTTTTTCGTGTTTCCAGATTTTAAATCATTAAGTTAGCATATCATATAGATATAAAACATGTGTTTAGTTGATTTTAAAAGTCAAGTTAGAAGGATTAACTTTTGTTTGCGAACAAGTTTAGAATTAACTAAACTATGTTCTAGTGATTACAAGTTTAAACCTTCGAATAAGATAGCTTTATATGTATGAATTGAATGATGTTATGAACATCATTACTACCTTAAGTTCCTTGGATAAACCTACTGGAAAAGAGAAAAATGGATCTAGCTTCAACGGATCCTTGGATGGCTCGAAGTTCATGAAGCAGAATCATGACACGAAAACAAGTTCAAGTAAGATCATCACTTGAAATAAGATTGTTATAGTTATAGAAATTGAACCAAAGTTTGAATATGATTATTACCTTGTATTAGAATGGTAACCTACTGTAAGAAAAAAAGATTTCTTGAGGTTGGATGATCAGGTTACAAGATTGGAAGTGAGCTAGCAAACTTGGAAGTATTCTTGATTTTATGAAACTAGAACTTGTAGAATTTATGAAGAACACTTAGAACTTGAAGATAGAACTTGAGAGAGATCAATTAGATAAAGAAAATTGAAGAATGAAAGTGTTTGTAGGTGTTTTTGGTCATTGGTGTATGGATTAGATATAAAGGATATGTAATTTTGTTTTCATGTAAATAAGTCATGAATGATTACTCATATTTTTGTAATTTTATGAGATATTTCATGCTAGTTGCCAAATGATGGTTCCCACATGTGTTAGGTGACTCACATGGGCTGCTAAGATCTGATCATTGGAGTGTATATACCAATAGTACATACATCTAAAAGCTGTGTATTGTACGAGTACGAATACGGGTGCATACGAGTAGAATTGTTGATGAAACTGAACGAGAATGTATTTGTAAGCATTTTTGTTAAGTAGAAGTATTTTGATAAGTGTCTTGAAGTCTTTCAAAAGTGTATGAATACATATTAAAACACTACATGTATATACATTTTAACTGAGTCGTTAAGTCATCGTTAGTCGTTACATATAAGTGTTGATTTGAAACCTTTAAGTTAACGATCTTGTTAAATGTTGTTAACCCAATGTTTATAATATCAAATGAGATTTTAAATTATTATATTATCATGATATTATCATGTATGAATATCTCTTAATATGATATATACATTAAATGTCTTTACAACGATAATCGTTACATATATGTCTCGTTTAAAAATCATTAAGTTAGTAGTCTTGTTTTTACATATGTAGTTCATTGTTAATATACTTAATGATATGTTTACTTATCATAGTATCATGTTAACTATATATATATCCATATATATGTCATCATATAGTTTTTACAAGTTTTAACGTTCGTGAATCACCGGTCAACTTGGGTGGTCAATTGTCTATATGAAACATATTTCAATTAATCAAGTCTTAAAAAGTTTGATTGCTTAACATGTTGGAAACATTTAATCATGTAAATATCAATCTCAATTAATATATATAAACATGGAAAAGTTCGGGTCACTACATTATGGCCGTTAATAAGACAGCGTGTTGTAACGTCGTCAAAGGGACGAGGGTTACGTAATGACCAACAGTCTCGTAATAACCTAAAAACCTCATTTCTTACCCCAATTACCGACTTCGTCACTTGTGGGAACGTTTTGTTTAATAGTTGTAGCCCGATGTTCTTTTTCTCACTTTAGTGAGAAGCGAACATTACTAACCCGTAAGCATAGCATGCTTCTTTATGTTGCATGTTAGCCGCTTTTTCTAAATCATGAAGTCCTATATTCGGATACATTGAGTCAAAATAATTTCTTAACCCGTTGCATAAAATAGCATTTGGGTTCCCCGCAATATATGCGTCAAAGTAAACACATCGTAACTTATGGGTTTCCCAATGTGATATCCCCCATCTTTCAAACGAAAGTCTCTTATAAACCAAGACATTCTTAGAACATTCTTCGAATGTCTTACAAACTGATTTCGCCGTAAATAGTTGTGCCGAAGAATTCTGACCGACTCTAGACAAGATTTCATCAATCATGTCTCCGGGTAGGTCTCTTAAAATATTGAGTTGTCTATCCATTTTGTGTTTTTATACTGTAAAATAGACAAGAGTTAGATTCATAAAAAAAATACTTATTAATACAAGCAATTTTTACATATATCATAAAGCATAAGCACACTATATTACATATATTACACCACACGAATACAACTATCTTATTCCGACTTGCTCGTTTCTTTTTCTTCGGTTTTGGTTCGTTTTGCCAAGTTTCTAGGGATATATGATGTTCCCCTAATACGAGCTGTCGTTTTCCACAACGGTTTAGAAAAACCTGGTGGTTTAGAGGTTCCTGGGTCATTGTTACAACTTAAGGGCTTCGGGGGTTGACGATACATATAAAGTTCATCGGGGTTGAAATTAGATTTCTCTATTTTTATGCCCTTTCCCTTATTATTTTCTTTTGCCTTTTTAAATTCAGTTGGGGTAATTTCTATAACATCATCGGAATTCTCGTCGGAATCCGATTCATCTGAGAATTGGTAATCCTCCCAATATTTTGCTTCCTTGGCGGAAACACCATTGACCATAATTAACCTTGGTCGGTTGGTTGAGGATTTTCTTTTACTTAACCGTTTTATTATTTCCCCCACCGGTTCTATTTCCTCCTCCGGTTCCTCCTCTTCCGGTTCTGATTCTTCTTCCGGTTCTGATTCTTCTTCCGGTTCTTCTTCGGGAACTTGTGAGTCAGTCCAATATATATTCGACTCTTCGTTATTATTAGGTGAGTCAATGGGATTTGTGCTAGAGGTGGACATCTATCACACAATATCAAACATGTTAAGAGATTAATATATCACATAATATATACATGTTAATAATATATAGTTTCCAACAAAAATGTTAAGCAATCATTTTTAAAGAAAACACGGTCGAAGTCCAGACTCACTAATGCATCCTAACAAACTCGATAAGACACACTAATGCAAATTTTATGGTTCTCTAAGACCAACGCTCGGATACCAACTGAAATGTCCCGTTCTTATTGATTAAAAACGTTCCATATTAATTGATTTCGTTGCGAGGTTTTGACCTCTATATGAGACGTTTTTTTTCAAAGACTGCATTCATTTTTAAAACAAACCATAACCTTTATTTCATAAATAAAGGTTTAAAAAGCTTCACGTAGATTATTAAATAATGATAATCTAAAATATCCTGTTTACACACGACCATTACATAATGGTTTACAATACAAATATGTTACATTGAAATCAGTTTCTTGAATGCAGTTTTTACACAATATCATACAAACATGGACTCCAAACCTTGTCCATATTTTAGTATGCAACAGCGGAAGCTCTTAGTATTCAACTGAGAATAAACATGCTTTAAACGTCAACAAAAATGTTGGTGAGTTATAGGTTTAACCTATATATATCAAATCGTAACAATAGACCACAAGATTTCATATTTCAATACACATCCCATACATAGAGATAAAAATCATTCATATGGTGAACACCTGGTAACCGACATTAACAAGATGCATATATAAGAATATCCCCATCATTCCGGGACACCCTTAATATATGATATAAATTTCGAAGTATTAAAGCATCTGGTACTTTGGATGGGGTTTGTTAGGCCCAATAGATCTATCTTTAGGATTCGCGTCAATTAGGGTGTCTGTTCCCTAATTCTTAGATTACCAGACTTAAAAAAAAGGGGCATATTCGATTTCGATAATTCAACCATAGAATGTAGTTTTACGTTCTTGTGTCTATTTTGTAAATCATTTATAAAACCTGCATGTATTCTCATCCCAAAAATATTAGATTTTAAAAGTGGGACTATAACTCACTTTCACAGATTTTTACTTCGTCGGGAAGTAAGACTTGGCCACTGGTTGATTCATGAACCTATAACAATATATACATATATATCAAAGTATGTTCAAAATATATTTACAACACTTTTAATATATTTTGATGTTTTAAGTTTATTAAGTCAGCTGTCCTCGTTAGTAACCTACAACTAGTTGTCCACAGTTAGATGTACAGAAATAAATCGATAAATATTATCTTGAATCAATCCACGACCCAGTGTATACATATCTCAGTATTGATCACAACTCAAACTATATATATTTTGGAATCAACTTCAACCCTGTATAGCTAACTCCAACATTCACATATAGAGTGTCTATGGTTGTTCCGAAATATATATAGATGTGTCGACATGATAGGTCGAAACATTGTATACGTGTCTATGGTATCTCAAGATTACATAATATACAATACAAGTTGATTAAGTTATGGTTGGAATAGATTTGTTACCAATTTTCACGTAGCTAAAATGAGAAAAATTATCCAATCTTGTTTTACCTATAACTTCTTCATTTTAAATCCATTTTGAGTGAATCAAATTGCTATGGTTTCATATTGAACTCTATTTTATGAATCTAAATAGAAAAAGTATAGGTTTATAGTCGGAAAAATAAGTTACAAGTCGTTTTTGTAAAGGTAGTCATTTCAGTCGAAAGAACGACGTCTAGATGACCATTTTAGAAAACATAATTCCACTTTGAGTTTAACCATAATTTTTGGATATAGTTTCATGTTCATAATAAAAATCATTTTCCCATAATAAAAACTTTTAAATCAAAGTTTATCATAGTTTTTAATTAACTAACCCAAAACAGCCCGCGGTGTTACTACGACGGCGTAAATCCGGTTTTACGGTGTTTTTCGTGTTTCCAGGTTTTAAATCATTAAGTTAGCATATCATATAGATATAGAACATGTGTTTAGTTGATTTTAAAAGTCAAGTTAGAAGGATTAACTTTTATTTGCGAACAAGTTTAGAATTAACTAAACTATTTTCTAGTGATTACAAGTTTAAACCTTCGAATAAGATAGCTTTATATGTATGAATAGAATGATGTTATGAACATCATTACTACCTCAAGTTCCTTGGATAAACCTACTGGAAATGAGAAAAATAGATCTAGCTTCAAAGGATCCTTGGATGGCTTGAAAGTTCTTGAAGCAGAATCATGACACGAAAACAATTTCAAGTAAGATTTCCACTCGAAATAAGATTGTTATAGTTATAGAAATTGAATTAAAGTTTGAATATGATTATTAACTTGTATTAGAAAGATAACCTACTGTAAGTAACAAAGGTTTCTTGATCTTGGATGATTACTTGGAATGGATTTTGAAAACTTGGAAGTAAACTTGCAATCTTGGAAGTATTCTTGATTTTATGAAACTAGATCTTTTGGAATTTATGAAGAACACTTAGAACTTGAAGATAGAACTTGAGAGAGATCAATTAGATGAAGAAAATTGAAGAATGAAAGTGTTTTTAGGTGTTTTTGGTCGTTGGTGTATGGATTAGATATAAAGGATATGTAATTTTGTTTTCATGTAAATAAGTCATGAATGATTACTCATATTTTTGTAATTTTATGAGATATTTCATGCTAGTTGCCAAATGATGGTTCCCACATGTGTTAGGTGACTCACATGGGCTGCTAAGAGCTGATCATTGGAGTGTATATACCAATAGTACATACATCTGAAAGCTGTGTATTGTACGAGTACGAATACGGGTGCATACGAGTAGAATTGTTGATGAAACTGAACGAGGATGTAATTGTAAGCATTTTTGTTAAGTAGAAGTATTTTGATAAGTGTCTTGAAGTCTTTCGAAAGTGTATGAATACATATTAAAACACTACATGTATATACATTTAACTGAGTCGTTAAGTCATCGTTAGTCGTTACATGTAAATGTTGTTTTGAAACCTTTAGGTTAACAATCTTGTTGAATGTTTTTAACCCATTGTTTATTATAACAAATGAGATGTTAAATTGTTATATTATCATGATATTATGATATATAATATATCTTAGTATGATATATATACAGTTAAATGTCGTTACAACGATAATCGTTACATATATGTCTCGTTTCGAAATCATTAAGTTAGTAGTCTTATTTTTACATATGTATTTCATTGTTAATACACTTAATAATATATTTACTTATCATTTAACATAATTAATCAAGTGTATCAATATCTTAATATGATTCATATGTACCTAGTAAGACGTTGTTATAACGATAATCGTTATATATATCGTTTTCGAGTTTCTTAAATTAATAGTCTCATTTTTATGTATATAACTCATTGTTAAAATACCTAATGAGATACATACTTATAATAAAATCATGTTACCATATATATGTCATCGTATAGTTTTTACAAGTTTTAACGTTCGTGAATCACCGGTCAACTTGGGTGGTCAATTGTCTATATGAAACCTATTTCAATTAATCAAGTCTTAACAAGTTTGATTGCTTAACATGTTGGAAACACTTAATCATGTAAATAACAATTTCATTTAATATATATATACACATGGAAAAGTTCGGGTCACTACAAACAACATAAAGACATAGGAGGATGAAAAACACTATAACCCCAAGGTAATAGTAGAAGTTAACAGATTCTTTCAGTGGGAGTTGGAAAAGAAGAACGATCATTGCAATAGTCAGAATAAGAACAAGGATCAGAACTGCATTAAGCATTTTCATAGATCTTTAGGAAGTATGAATTGAGGAAGAAAGTATAGGAGTGGTGAAAATAATGGAACGAAAAAGGTTAAATTATAGTAAAATATCAGACATAGCAATCAAGGCAGGTTACCGCATTTAATCAAAGAGGATCATAATTTCCTTAACTTCCGAAGAATCAAATCTTATATAGATTTCGAAGGTTTTCATTCTTTAAATTCCGGAAATTCACCGTGACTACGTCAAAAGTTGAATCTCTATCTCACTATTTTGTGACAACTTCATTCGTACTCTTCGAATAATCGAATTGATTTATCAATAATGATAAAACTCTATTTATCAACTCATATTCGTCATGAAAACATTTCTAGTGTTAGCCATGACGACCTCGATCAAATTTCGGGACGAAATTTCTTTAACGGGTAGGTACTGTGACGACCCGGAAATTTCTGACCAAATTTAAACCTAATCTTTATATAATTCCGACAATGTAATGTTGAGTCTCAAAATTTTTGAACTGTTTACATGGATTCATTTAACCTTTGACTATTTCCGACGATTCACGAACAATTGTGTGTAAATAAATATGTATATATATAGATATATAATTCACGATCAAATGTTTTCATAAAGATCCAATTTCCTTAAAGGATCCGGAAATTTCCGACCAAATTTAAACCTAATCTTTATATAATTCCAACACGATAAGCAAAGTATGTAATGTTGAGTCTCAAAATTTTTGAACTGTTTACATGGATTCATTTAACCTTTGACTATTTCCGATGATTCACGAACAATTGTGTGCAAATAAATATGTATATATATAGATATATAATTATAAACAAAAGTATATATAATAAATCATAAACTACAATTTAATCAATTGGAATTAAAAATGTAAACTAATGAACAGAATAATTAAGTTGCGACGAATATATATATTTATGAAATCTATACAAAAGTAATGTTATATATATAATAGTAATACATATAGAATTTATAAATATTCAATATTCGGTAAAAGATATTACATAATATTTATTAAATATTACATCAAATTAATTACAATTTTATAGTATAATTGTTATACTTACTTTCTTTATTATTATTAAAATCAATATTAAAATTAATATTAATATTAATATTAGTATTAGTAATATTATTTATAGTATATAATATTTAGATATGAAAATTTGATACATATATGATTTGTTATATTATTATTATTAAATAATATTAAACTTAGTATTTTTATTAAAATTTTCATTTTTGATATTAATAGTATTATCATTTATTATTATTATCAGTATTATTTTTTTATTTATTATTAGTATTATTATTATTTATACATTATTAATATAATATAATTAATTATAAAACCATGCTACAAAAACAATTTCAGTTTAAGGTCTTAATCTACTTTATAAATACCTTGTTCCTGATTTTTACCTGATCAATCCATTCACAGAAACAAAACAAAATTTATTGAAATCAATAACAGATAATTGGACGAATCAGTTTCATGTATCTATCATACTGTATTTAATTTGTTCTTCTTGTCTCTAAAATCGTACAAATCAAAATTTAATAATAAGAATCAAACAAATTGAATTGAAGATCTAATCTACTTTTTCTATTTTTTCTTCTGACAGAAGATATGTTGTCGAGCGAACCAAGCTATACTGAGTTTGGTTTCCTGTCTAATTTGTTAAATATCTGCACCATATATTGTACAATTCTGTTTTCCATCCCATCTTCTTTTTAAATGCTTGTTTTCTTCTTCTTGGATTGATTCCATCTGTCGACATCTTCTTGAATATAAAAAAATCGATCATACCTCGAGTTCTATTTCAATCAATGAATTGCACAATATATATATTCGCTACCACAATTGTATAAATAAAAACAAAAATATTAAGATACATATATATGGGCATACATTACTTAGATATAAAAACCCACAGCGGGTATCATCACACCCTAAAACATGCAACTCCTTCTCGTTGTTGTTTGCTATTTGGTTACCCATAATTTTCGAACAACCCAACATAACCACCATCTTCATCAAATTGATCAAAACGTCAACCACCACCTCACCACTTAAAAAACAATCACCATATTCGAACATCATGCGAACCCAATCACCACGAGACCACTACCACATTTTTTTAAACAACTGGAACAACCACACCATCACCTGCGTATTTCTTCTACTACTACACCTCGTGTTTCTGTTCCTTTTCCTTGATCAAACACAAAAACCCAAAAACCATCAAACTGCAGCCTTTTACTGCTGTAAACCACCAAAGTCGACTGCTACAACTTCTACTATGCTGTTACCTTCTGTTTTTCCGATAACCAAACAACACCCAAGACACCACCTTTCTTCCTTCTTGTCTGTTTCTATTTACGGGTCGAGAACACCCCAAACTACTTCGAACCCATTGTGTTTTCCTTTCCTCCTGCTACAAGTATGTTTCTTACTACTGCTAACTATATTTCTTTTATTGAACATTTAACGAAAGGGGAGAATAGGATAGGTTCACAGCTAACTTGGATATAAGATAAATATATATTTAGATAAAGCATTTCTAAATATGCTTGTAGGACACAAATCGACACTTCATGGCCAGCCATGCCTTATGGAATGTTAAATATTATATTGTGAAGTTGATAATAATGGTGATGACATATAATTCGTCATGACCCGGAAAATTTCGACTAATTTTAAACCAAACTCTCGATACGATCTTGTATTTTCAACATGATAAGGAAAGTCTGTTAGGTTGAGTCTCAAAAATCTTGAACTGTTTCATATATTAAATTGACCTTCGACTGTTCTCGACGATTCACGAATAACTATTTGTAAATAGATATAGATATATATATATATATATATATATATATATATATATATATATATATATATATATATATATATATATATATATATATATATATATATATATATATATATATATATATATATATATATATATATATATGAGTGTATATAAATACTACTTGGAAATATATAAAATAATATTAAATGTATTTATTTAAAAATATATAATATATATTTATGTGATAAAACTTGTTATTTAAAATTGAATATGTATAGAGAGAGTGTAAATGGAAAATGAATGATTTCGAGTTTAATTAGTAAACGTCAGTAATACTCGGTTGACATTTCGTTAGCGTTCATATAGATTTAATATAAGTTTATGAAGGATTAAAATAAAAGTTGAACTGTAAATCGATTACGAAGATTTTAGATTTGTTAAAAGTATTTTTGCCTTTTTAAGTTTAAATATTAGTACTCCGTACATATAAATCGGAACAGAAAATAAATAATTTTCGAACCTTTTTGATCAGGTTTCAAACAGGTAATGAGTGAAATAATTTAATATGCTTAATCTAAAAATTTGGGATTTTTAGGAACTCTTTCATACGTCAACTGTTTAGCAATGGACACGATATAGCACTCCGCGAAGTAAAAGTATCTAATTGTTGGCACATAACTACAATATATCAGGTTGCTTTACTGTTTAAATATTGAAATTATGATATATTACTGTGCTCCATAAGTTTAATTGATTATAATTATAATATTATATATTAACCATTCAAGAGTCACACACACCCTACGTGCATATCCTGCTCCTTTTCTGTTTCATGTCGAACACCATTTTCGCCACAACCATCTTTTCTCTCTTCATAAATCTCTCTCTCTCTTCTTTTCGGGTGTGAGAAACCAAACTATAGCCACAATCGTTACTACCCTTAAAACCCACTTCATCTTCAAATAAAATCATCACCACCAGAGTACACACACATCACCCTCACCACTACATAAAAATCGAGCACCCTTTTGTTCTGTTTCTTATTCTATCATGTAAAGTCACCACCACCACTCCCGGCTATCACCTTGAACCTCCATCACCACTCTGTTCCTCGTTTACCATTCCTCTATCTCTCTACCTCCTTTGTCCCTATAATCTGTTTTCTCTCTCTAAATGTTTGATTCATTTACAACAAAAAGCCTTGTAGTATTAAAGTCAGTACAAGTATCCATCCTTAGATACATACATACAACACCTTCTCTTATCACCTACGAAAAACACCATCTTCTTATTTTCTTCTGTCTCGTATAAACCCCAAGAACCCATCATGTCATTCACCACAAAACTATGAGACCTACTGCTGCGTATTAATTTTTTTTGTTTTGGTAAAGGCTCCTGCTGTTGTCAACGAAGGCCACTACCACGATAAACCATCACCCAAACTACTATTGTTACGCTGCCATCCTTCCTATTTCTGTTTCGAACACCATGCCATCGAACACCCAATTCTTTGTTGATTGTTCCTGTATCTCGTAACTGTTTCTGTCCCTCCAAGTCGCTACTGAAAATTACTTTATATAAAGTGTAGAATATGGTGAAATATTAAATAAAACAAAGATGGCCGACAATTCATAAAACAATTAGACCCACTTGAATATTATAAACAAAATAAGAAATAAAAGGAATTAAATCCTCAATAAAACAGATAGAAAATAGCGGAGCAATGGTTCGGGGCTTTGTGTTTGAGCGAGAGATCCAAGGTTCGAAACCAGGCTATGAAGTTTTATTTTTTAAAAACTGTTGGACCAGAATACATGTTGGGCCAAGTCCCTTGTTACGTTAAATGGGCTGAAAGGTGTTACTGGGTCGAGTAATTACGGATGGGCCGAAAAACTATCTGTTGGGCTAAGAAGAGTAATCCATAGATTAATGGGAATAAAATTTAGAAGATGAAACAGAAAAGAAATAGGGGTTTTACAAATTTAAGTTTAGATTATATCAGAAATGATTAAATGAAGGAATGGTTAGAGGGAGTCTTGGTTAGCAAGGGGTTGTGGGTTCGATTCTAGACCAAGGCAGTTTATTTTTGTAAGCCTTTACTTTTGAGGTATAACTATAATTATTAATACTATACCACTATGATATTTATTATTTATGATTATTATTATTATTATTATTATTATTATTATTATTATTATTATTATTATTATTATTATTATTATTATTATTATTATTAAGTATTATTATAAATATTATAATTATTATTATTCATATAAATATTAGTATTATTTTTTTTATAGTTATTATTATAAATATTCATTTTTAACATTTTTACAAAAAGTATTATTTTTTTATATTTAAAGTTATCATTTTTATCATTATTATTAAAAGTATCTTTATTTTTAAATTTATCATTTTTATTACTATTATTATTATAAATTAGTATTACTATTAAAATAATAGATAAAGATAAAACATTAATAAATATATATATAACACTATTAAATCATAATAAATAATAATTAATAAGAATATATAAACTTGTTCGATTACCATTATATGTGTTAATATATATATATATATATATATATATATATATATATATATATATATATATATATATATATAACTGATATAGGTTCGTGAATTCAATGCCAACCCTATACTTATTCATTGTCGTGATATGTATTTTTACTACAAAATACAGTATGGTGAGTTTCATTTGCTCCCTTTTTAATTGATTTTGCAATATATATTTTTGGGCTGAGAATACATGCGCTGCTTTTATAAATGTTTACAAAATAGACACAAGTACTTAAAAATATATTCTACGTTTAGTTGTACCACTGGCATATTTCCCTGTAGCTTGGTAACTACTATTTACATGGGTATTGTAAACGCGAATTCTGTTGATAGATCTATCGGGCTTGACAACCCCAACCGGGCTGGACGACCAGTATTCAACGGTTGCACAGTACTTCATTTCGGTGACTACACTTGGTACGGTGTAGTGAGATTTCATAATAAAGGGAATATGCGACGTTGATTAAATGTTAAGTATGGTTACCAAGTGCTCAACCACTTAGAATATTTTTATTAAAACGTTTGTGTATATGAAATCTTGTGGTCTATTAAGATATTGAAATGATTGTTATGATAAACCTATGAACTCACCAACCTTTTGGTTGACACTTTTAAGCATGTTTATTCTCAGGTATGAAAGAAATCTTCCGCTGTGCATTTGCTCATTTTAAAGATATTACTTGGAGTCGTACATGGCATATTTAGGTCAGTACCTCGCAATGGGACCAGATGTTGATGACTTCATCCAGGTGGATAAGGACGGGTCCTTAGAATTTGGTATCAGAGCGGTGGTCGTAGCGAACCAGGTATTGCATTAGTGTGTCTAACTAGGAGTTGTTAGGATGCATTAATGAGTCTGGACTTCGACCTAGTAGTTGTTAGGTTATATTAATGAGTCTAGACTTGAACCTGGTCTGCATGTTAAAAGTGTTTGCTTACCACCATTTGTCAAAAGATATATACTTATCATTTTCAGTCTCGACACGTTTTATTGCAATTATCGCATAGACAGTGTACAGACGAATTCATATCCCATCACATTAAACTTTGTCTGACACATTTCCAAAATTCCCTCCGTAATCTACGGGATCTTCTGTACTAAATGTAGATATTCTATGTAATTAGAATATCATCTTATATCTGAAGATCATTACATATCGAAAACCCTTTATCTATTCGTACGAAATGGAACTCACCAGTAGTTCAAGTCCCTCGGATTCTGATATGGATTTTCACTCGAGCTCTGAAGACAGTGCAACCAGAATGAATTAATCAATCAGCCGTCCCCAACTCATCTGATGAGTTCATAGTCGACTAAATCAATGGAGACGAAGATAAGGCGATCCTTTTCACCAACCAAATTTCCCTCTTGGCAATGAACCTGAAGCACTCACCGACGAACCTATCCGAAACACCATTTTTCACCCTCATTTCCAGAATAGCTTGCAACGATTACATAATCTCTACAATTCTAAACCTTATTCATCCGCTCGTTCCGACCGACAATCATCCCGGAATAATAGAAGAAGTCAACGAACTTCGCGCTCGAGTTGTAGCTTTGGAAAATATGGTGCAAAACCTACCAGCTTCAGTAACATCATCGGCACCAACAGCACCACCAACATCAACACCAGTACCACCAACAACCCAAGTTTCAACATCACATTCCTCAACATCTCATTCTGTACCTCGAGCATAATCATCGTTCTACGTATCGTTCTATATACTTTATCTTCGTTCTACATATCGTTCTACATCGATTATCTTCGCTCGACATGGCGATTATGTAATTTCTAAAGTTTTAGAGATTATGTAATCTAGTACTAATGATAAATCAAATGAGTTTAATATCTTATTGACTCATTAAATCCATGATTACATCTGAAGAAAATATATATGTATGTATATTTTCATAAAGATTGTAATTAAAAGTTCTTTCGTACAAACTGTTAATGATGAAAATATTTTAACGGGTAGGTAATACCCGAGGAATATTTTGATTTCACATTAATAAGTTACACTGTACATTCTTCAAATCTGATTCAATGGTCATTTACTATCTTACTTACATCTACAGATATACCAATCCGTTCACCACAGAATAACCATTTTCATTCAATTTCATATAGGATTTTGATATTTCAGAATCCAACAAGTGGAATAATTGTAGTGACCCGAACTTTTCCATGTTTATATATATTAATTGAGATTGATATTTACATGATTAAATGTTTCCAATATGTTAAGCAATCAAACTTGTTAAGACTTGATTAATTGAAATATGTTTCATATAGACAATTGACCACCCAAGTTGACCGGTGATTCACGAACGTTAAAACTTGTAAAAACTATATGATGACATATATATGGATATATATATAGTTAACATGATACTATGATAAGTAAACATATCATTAAGTATATTAACAATGAACTACATATGTAAAAACAAGACTACTAACTTAATGATTTTTAAACGAGACATATATGTAACGATTATCGTTGTAAAGACATTTAATGTATATATATCATATTAAGAGATATTCATACATGATAATATCATGATAATATAA
This sequence comes from Rutidosis leptorrhynchoides, assembly GCF_046630445.1. Taxonomy (NCBI): domain Eukaryota; kingdom Viridiplantae; phylum Streptophyta; class Magnoliopsida; order Asterales; family Asteraceae; genus Rutidosis; species Rutidosis leptorrhynchoides. Next base: position 345,220,741 of record NC_092343.1, read on the forward strand.
TAATTTAAAATCTCATTTGATATTATAAACATTGGGTTAACAACATTTAACAAGATCGTTAACCTAAAGGTTTCAAAACAACACTTACATGTAACGACTAACGATGACTTAACGACTCAGTTAAAATGTATATACATGTAGTGTTTTAATATGTATTTATACACTTTTGAAAGACTTAAATACACTTATCAAAATACTTCTACTTAACAAAAATGCTTACAATTACATCCTCGTTCAGTTCCATCAACAATTCTACTCGTATGCACCCGTATTCGTAATCGTACAATACACAGCTTTTAGATGTATGTACTATTGGTATATACACTCCAATGATCAGCTCTTAGCAGCCCATGTGAGTCACCTAACACATGTGGGAACCATCATTTGGCAACTAGCATGAAATATCTCATAAAATTACAAAAATATGAGTAATCATTCATGACTTATTTACATGAAAACAAAATTACATATCCTTTATATCTAATCCATACACCAACGACCAAAAACACCTACAAACACTTTCATTCTTCAATTTTCTTCATCTAATTGATCTCTCTCAAGTTCTATCTTCAAGTTCTAAGTGTTCTTCATAAATTCCAAAAGTTCTAGTTTCATAAAATCAAGAATACTTTCAAGTTTGCTAGCTCACTTCCAATCTTGTAAGGTGATCATCCAACCTCAAGAAATCTTTGTTTCTTACAGTAGGTTATCATTCTAATACAAGGTAATAATCATATTCAAACTTTGGTTCAATTTCTATAACTATAACAATCTTATTTCAAGTGATGATCTTACTTGAACTTGTTTTCGTGTCATGATTCTGCTTCAAGAACTTCGAGCCATCCAAGGATCCATTGAAGCTAGATCCATTTTTCTCTTTTCCAGTAGTTTTATCCAAGGAACTTAAGGTAGTAATGATGTTCATAACATCATTCGATTCATACATATAAAGCTATCTTATTCGAAGGTTTAAACTTGTAATCACTAGAACATAGTTTAGTTAATTCTAAACTTGTTCGCAAACAAAAGTTAATCCTTCTAACAAGACTTTTAAAATCAACTAAACACATGTTCTATATCTATATGATATGCTAACTTAATGATTTAAAACCTGGAAACACGAAAAACACCGTAAAACCGGATTTACGCCGTCGTAGTAACACCGCGGGCTGTTTTGGGTTAGTTAATTAAAAACTATGATAAACTTTGATTTAAAAGTTGTTATTCTGAGAAAATTATTTTTATTATGAACATGAAACTATATCCAAAAATTATGGTTAAACTCAAAGTGGAAGTATGTTTTCTAAAATGGTCATCTAGACGTCGTTCTTTCGACTGAAATGACTACCTTTACAAAAACGACTTGTAACTTATTTTTCCGACTATAAACCTATACTTTTTCTATTTAGATTCATAAAATAGAGTTCAATATGAAACCATAGCAATTTGATTCACTCAAAACGGATTTAAAATGAAGAAGTTATGGGTAAAACAAGATTGGATAATTTTTCTCATTTTAGCTACGTGAAAATTGGTAACAAATCTATTCCAACCATAACTTAATCAACTTGTATTGTATATTATGTAATCTTGAGATACCATAGACACGTATACAATGTTTCGACCTATCATGTCGACACATCTATATATATTTCGGAACAACCATAGACACTCTATATGTGAATGTTGGAGTTAGCTATACAGGGTTGAGGTTGATTCCAAAATATATATAGTTTGAGTTGTGATCAATACTGAGATACGTATACACTGGGTCGTGGATTGATTCAAGATAATATTTATCGATTTATTTCTGTACATCTAACTGTGGACAACTAGTTGTAGGTTACTAACGAGGACAGCTGACTTAATAAACTTAAAACATCAAAATATATTAAAAGTGTTGTAAATATATTTTGAACATACTTTGATATATATGTATATATTGTTATAGGTTCGTGAATCAACCAGTGGCCAAGTCTTACTTCCCGACGAAGTAAAAATCTGTGAAAGTGAGTTATAGTCCCACTTTTAAAATCTAATATTTTTGGGATGAGAATACATGCAGGTTTTATAAATGATTTACAAAATAGACACAAGTACGTGAAACTACATTCTATGGTTGAATTATCGAAATCGAATATGCCCCTTTTTATTAAGTCTGGTAATCTAAGAATTAGGGAACAGACACCCTAATTGACACGAATCCTAAAGATAGATCTATTGGGCCTAACAAACCCCATCCAAAGTACCGGATGCTTTAGTACTTCGAAATTTATATCATATCCGAAGGGTGTCCCGGAATGATGGGGATATTCTTATATATGCATCTTGTTAATGTCGGTTACCAGGTGTTCACCATATGAATGATTTTTATCTCTATGTATGGGATGTGTATTGAAATATGAAATCTTGTGGTCTATTGTTACGATTTGATATATATAGGTTAAACCTATAACTCACCAACATTTTTGTTGACGTTTAAAGCATGTTTATTCTCAGGTGAATATTAAGAGCTTCCGCTGTTGCATACTAAAATAAGGACAAGATTTGGAGTCCATGTTTGTAGGATATTTTGTAAAAACTGCATTCAAGAAACTGATTTCGATGTAACATATTTGTATTGTAAACCATTATGTAATGGTCGTGTGTAAACAGGATATTTTAGATTATCATTATTTGATAATCTACGTAAAGCTTTTTAAACCTTTATTTATGAAATAAAGGTTATGGTTTGTTTTAAAAATGAATGCAGTCTTTGAAAAACGTCTCATATAGAGGTCAAAACCTCGCAACGAAATCAATTAATATGGAACGTTTTTAATCAATAAGAACGGGACATTTCAGTTGGTATCCGAGCGTTGGTCTTAGAGAACCAGAAAATTTGCATTAGTGTGTCTTATCGAGTTGTTAGGATGCATTAGTGAGTCTGGACTTCGACCGTGTTTTCTTTAAAAATGATTGCTTAACATTTTTGTTGGAAACTATATATTTTTAACATATGAATATTATGTGATATATTAATCTCTTAACGTGTTTGATATTATGTGATAGATGTCTACCTCTAGAACAAGTCCCATTGACTCACCTAATAATAATGAAGAGTCAAATGTAAATTGGAATGATTCGTGGACTGATTCACAAGTTCCCGAAGAGGAACTGGAAGAAGAGTCGGAACCGGAAGAAGAATCAGAACCGGAAGAAGAATCGGAACCGGAAAAAGAAATAGAACCGGTGGGGGAAATAATAAAACGGTTAAGTAAAAGAGAATCCTCAACCAACCGACCAAGGTTAATTATGGTCAATGGTGTTTCCACCAAGGAAGCAAAATATTGGGAGGATTACCAATTCTCAGATGAATCGGATTCCGACGAGAATTCCGATGATGTTATAGAAATTACCCCAACTGAATTTAAAAAGGCAAAAGAAAATAATAAGGGAAAGGGCATAAAAATAGAGAAATCTAATTCCAACCCCGATGAACTTTATATGTATCGTCAACCCTCGAAGTCCTTAAGTTGTAACAATGACCCGGGAACCTCTAAACCACCAGGTTTTTCTAAACCAATGTGGACAACGACTGCTCGTATTAGGGGAACATCATATATCCCTAGAAACTTGGCAAAATGAACCAAAACCGAACAAGAAGAAACGAGCGAGTCGGAATAAGATAGTTATATTCGTGTGGTGTAATATATGTAATATAGTGTGCTTATGCTTTATGATATATGTAAAAATTGCTTGTATTAATAAGTATTTTTTTTATGAATCTAACTCTTGTCTATTTTACAGTATAAAAACACAAAATGGATAGACAACCCAATATTTTAAGAGACCTACCCGGAGACATGATTGATGAAATCTTGTCTAGAGTCGGCCAGAATTCCTCGGCACAACTATTTAAGGCGAGATCAGTTTGTAAGACATTCGAAGAACGTTCCAAGAATGTCTTGGTTTATAAGAGACTTTCGTTTGAAAGATGGGGGATATCACATTGGGAAACCCATAAGTTACGATGTGTTTACTTTGACGCATATATTGCGGGGAATCCAAATGCTATTTTACGCAACGGGTTAAGAAATTATTTTGACTCAATATATCCGAATATTGGACTTCGTGATTTAGAAAAAGCGGCTAACATGCAACATAAAGAAGCATGTTATGCTTACGGATTAGTAATGTTCGCTTCTCACCAAAGTGAGAACAAGAACATCGGGCTACAACTATTAAACAAAACGTTTCCACAAGTGACGGAGTCGGTAATTGGGGTAAGAAATGAGGTTTTTAGATTATTACGGGACTGTTGGACATTACGTAACCCTCGTCCCTTTGACGACGTTACAACACGCTGTCTTATCAACGGCCATAACGGTTATGTTGCACAAGACCAAGGATGGGAAGTAGTCCTAGTAAAACCAGATTGCATGACTTGTTTTTGGACGTATGAATTACGTGTCTTTATTGCCTTTGCTGAATGACTTGTGTACTAGCTAGAATTATCTTCACAACTATCTTGTATCAAAGTTATTGTGTGCTATATTTCATGCTTTATGTAAAATAAGCGGTATTGTAAGTTTGTAAAATATTGTATAAAAGTTTGAACGCGAAATATTATTATAATCAGTTTTTCATATAGAATTGTAGTAGTTGAATTGTATATTAGCTACTAAGTATGAACTTAACGGGTAGGTACTACCCGAATTTAAACTTATAAAACGCTAATATGAAGAAAAAGCTTTTATAAATGAGTTCATATTATGCTACGAAATACTATTAACTACTCTTAATATTCTGTATGATTAACTTGTTCCATTTAACTATTTTGAAGGAAATGGCACCGACTACTCGACACACCGTGAATATGAATGAAGAGGAATTCCGTACTTTTCTAGCTTCAAACATAGCCGCAGTACAGGCTGCGCTACATACCAACAATAACCTTGGACCTAGCAGTACAGGAAATCGTGTAGGATGCACCTACAAAGAATTCACTGCCTGCAAACCTTTGGAATTTGATGGAACCGAAGGACCGATCGGATTGAAACGGTGGACCGAGAAGGTCGAATCGGTGTTTGCCATAAGTAAGTGTACTGAAGAGGACAAAGTAAAGTACGCTACGCATACCTTCACAGGTTCTGCGTTAACATGGTGGAATACCTATCTAGAGCAAGTGGGACAAGACGATGCGTACGCACTACCGTGGTCAGCATTCAAGCACTTGATGAACGAGAAGTACCGTCCCAGAACCGAGGTCAATAAGCTCAAGACAGAACTTAGAGGGTTACGAACCCAAGGATTTGATATTACCACGTACGAAAGACGATTCACAGAATTGTGCCTATTGTGTCTGGGAGCATTCGAAGATGAGGAAGAGAAGATCGACGCGTTTGTGAAAGGATTACCGGAAAGAATCCAAGAAGATATAAGTTCACACAAGCCCGCCTCCATACAACAGGCATGTAGAATGGCTCACAAACTCGTGAACCAAATTGAAGAAAGAATTAAAGAACAGACTGCTGAAGAGGCCAATGTGAAGCAAGTCAAAAGAAAGTGGGAGGAAAACGGTGATAAGAATCACCAATACAACAACAACAGCAATTACAACAATAATCGCAACAATTATCCCAACAATCGCAACATCAATCGCAACTACAACAAACGGCTCAACAACAACAACAACAACAACAACAACAACAGCAACAGCAACTACAACAATCATCTCAACAACAATAATAACCGCAACAACAACAACAATCAGAAGCAGCTATGCCAAAGGTGTGAAAAGTATCACTCGGGGTTCTGCACCAAATTTTGCAACAAGTGTAAAAGAAATGGTCATAGCGCGGCGAAGTGTGAGGTCTACGGACCAGGGGTTAATAGAACGAAAGGAACAAATGGTGTCGGAACGAGTAATGGCGGAGCAAGTAGTGTCGGAGCAAGTTATGCCAATGTAGTTTGTTATAAATGTGGAAAACCGGGCCACATTATTAGAAATTGCCTGAACCAAGAGAACACGAATGGACAAGGCCGTGGAAGAGTTTTCAATATTAATGCGGCAGAGGCACAGGAAGACCCGGAGCTTGTTACGGGTACGTTTCTTATTGACAATAAATCTGCTTACGTTTTATTTGATTCGGGTGCGGATAGAAGCTATATGAGTAGAGATTTTTGTGCTAAATTAAGTTGTCCATTGACGCCTTTGGATAGTAAATTTTTACTCGAATTAGCAAATGGTAAATTAATTTCAGCAGATAATATATGTCGGAATCGAGAAATTAAACTGGTTAGCGAAACATTTAAGATTGATTTGATACCAGTAGAGTTAGGGAGTTTTGATGTGATAATCGGTATGGACTGGTTGAAAGAAGTGAAAGCGGAGATCGTTTGTTACAAAAATGCAATTCGCATTATACGAGAAAAAGGAAAACCCTTAATGGTGTACGGAGAAAAGGGCAACACGAAGCTACATCTTATTAGTAATTTGAAGGCACAAAAACTAATAAGAAAAGGTTGCTATGCTGTTCTAGCACACGTCGAGAAAGTACAAACTTAAGAAAAGAGCATCAATGATGTTCCCGTCGCAAAAGAATTTCCTGATGTATTTCCGAAAGAATTACCGGGATTACCCCCACATCGATCCGTTGAATTTCAAATAGATCTTGTACCAGGAGCTGCACCAATAGCTCGTGCTCCTTACAGACTAGCACCCAGTGAGATGAAAGAACTGCAAAGCCAATTACAAGAACTTTTAGAGCGTGGTTTCATTCGACCAAGCACATCACCGTGGGGAGCTCCTGTTTTGTTTGTCAAGAAGAAGGATGGTACATTCAGGTTGTGTATCGACTACCGAGAGTTGAACAAACTTACCATCAAGAACCGCTACCCACTACCGAGAATCGACGACTTATTTGATCAACTACAAGGCTCGTCTGTTTATTCAAAGATTAACTTACGTTCCGGGTATCATCAAATGCGGGTGAAAGAAGATGATATTCCAAAGACTGCTTTCAGAACACGTTACGGTCATTACGAGTTTATGGTCATGCCGTTTGGTTTAACTAATGCACCAGCTGTGTTCATGGACCTTATGAACCGAGTGTGTGGACCATACCTTGACAAGTTTGTCATTGTTTTCATTGATGACATACTTATTTACTCAAAGAATGACCAAGAACACGGTGAACATTTGAGAAAGGTGTTAGAAGTATTGAGGAAGGAAAAACTGTACGCTAAGTTTTCAAAGTGTGCATTTTGGTTAGAAGAAGTTCAATTCCTCGGTCACATAGTGAACAAAGAAGGTATTAAGGTGGATCCGGCAAAGATAGAAACTGTTGAAAAGTGGGAAACCCCGAAAACTCCGAAACACATACGCCAGTTTTTAGGACTAGCTGGTTACTACAGAAGGTTCATCCAAGACTTTTCCAGAATAGCAAAACCCTTGACTGCATTAACGCATAAAGGGAAGAAATTTGAATGGAATGATGAACAAGAGAAAGCGTTTCAGTTATTGAAGAAAAAGCTAACTACGGCACCTATATTGTCATTGCCTGAAGGGAATGATGATTTTGTGATTTATTGTGACGCATCAAAGCAAGGTCTCGGTTGTGTATTAATGCAACGAACGAAGGTGATTGCTTATGCGTCTAGACAATTGAAGATTCACGAACAAAATTATACGACGCATGATTTGGAATTAGGCGCGGTTGTTTTTGCATTAAAGACTTGGAGGCACTACTTATATGGGGTCAAAAGTATTATATATACCGACCACAAAAGTCTTCAACACATATTTAATCAGAAACAACTGAATATGAGGCAGCGTAGGTGGATTGAATTATTGAATGATTACGACTTTGAGATTCGTTACCACCCGGGGAAGGAAAATGTGGTAGCCGATGCCTTGAGCAGGAAGGACAGAGAACCCATTCGAGTAAAATCTATGAATATAATGATTCATAATAACCTTACTACTCAAATAAAGGAGGCGCAACAAGGAGTTTTAAAAGAGGGAAATTTAAAGGATGAAATACCCAAAGGATCGGAGAAGCATCTTAATATTCGGGAAGACGGAACCCGGTATAGGGCTGAAAGGATTTGGGTACCAAAATTTGGAGATATGAGAGAAATGGTACTTAGAGAAGCTCATAAAACCAGATACTCAATACATCCTGGAACGGGGAAGATGTACAAGGATCTCAAGAAACATTTTTGGTGGTCGGGTATGAAATCCGATGTTGCTAAATACGTGGGAGAATGTTTGACGTGTTCTAAGGTCAAAGCTGAGCATCAGAAACCATCAGGTCTACTTCAACAACCCGAAATCCCGGAATGGAAATGGGAAAACATTACCATCGATTTCATCACTAAATTGCCAAGGACTGCAAGTGGTTTTGATACTATTTGGGTAATAGTTGATCGTCTCACCAAATCAGCACACTTCCTGCCAATAAGAGAAGATGACAAGATGGAGAAGTTAGCACGACTGTATTTGAAGGAAGTCGTCTCCAGACATGGAATACCAATCTCTATTATCTCTGATAGGGATGGCAGATTTATTTCAAGATTCTGGCAGACATTACAGCAAGCATTAGGAACTCGTCTTGACATGAGTACTGCCTATCATCCACAAACTGATGGGCAGAGTGAAAGGACGATACAAACGCTTGAAGACATGCTACGAGCATGTGTTATTGATTTCGGAAACAGTTGGGATCGACATCTACCATTAGCAGAATTTTCCTACAACAACAGCTACCATTCAAGCATTGAGATGGCGCCGTTTGAAGCACTTTATGGTAGAAAGTGTAGGTCTCCGATTTGTTGGAGTGAAGTGGGGGATAGACAGATTACGGGTCCGGAGATTATACAAGAAACTACCGAGAAGATCATCCAAATTCAACAACTGTTGAAAACCGCCCAAAGTCGACAAAAGAGCTACGCTGACATTAAAAGAAAAGATATAGAATTTGAAATTGGAGAGATGGTCATGCTTAAAGTTGCACCTTGGAAAGGCGTTGTTCGATTTGGTAAACGGGGGAAATTGAATCCAAGGTATATTGGACCATTCAAGATTATTGATCGTGTCGGACCAGTAGCTTACCGACTAGAGTTACATCAACAACTCGCGGCTGTACATAACACTTTCCACGTCTCGAATTTGAAGAAATGTTTTGCTAAAGAAGATCTCACTATTCCGTTAGATGAAATCCAAATCAACGAAAAACTTCAATTCATCGAAGAACCCGTCGAAATAATGGATCGTGAGGTTAAAAGACTTAAGCAAAACAAGATACCAATTGTTAAGGTTCGATGGAATGCTCGTAGAGGACCCGAGTTCACCTGGGAGCGTGAAGATCAGATGAAGAAGAAATACCCGCATCTATTTCCAGAAGATTCGTCAACACCTTCAACAGCTTAAAATTTCGGGACGAAATTTATTTAACGGGTAGGTACTGTAGTGACCCGAACTTTTCCATGTTTATATATATTAATTGAGATTGATATTTACATGATTAAATGTTTCCAACATGTTAAGCAATCAAACTTGTTAAGACTTGATTAATTGAAATATGTTTCATATAGACAATTGACCACCCAAGTTGACCGGTGATTCACGAACGTTAAAACTTGTAAAAACTATATGATGACATATATATGGATATATATATAGTTAACATGATACTATGATAAGTAAACATATCATTAAGTATATTAACAATGAACTACATATGTAAAAACATGACTACTAACTTAATGATTTTTAAACGAGACATATATGTAACGATTATCGTTGTAAAGACATTTAATGTATATATATCATATTAAGAGATATTCATACATGATAATATCATGATAATATAATAATTTAAAATCTCATTTGATATTATAAACATTGGGTTAACAACATTTAACAAGATCGTTAACCTAAAGGTTTCAAAACAACACTTACATGTAACGACTAACGATGACTTAACGACTCAGTTAAAATGTATATACATGTAGTGTTTTAATATGTATTTATACACTTTTGAAAGACTTAAATACACTTATCAAAATACTTCTACTTAACAAAAATGCTTACAATTACATCCTCGTTCAGTTCCATCAACAATTCTACTCGTATGCACCCGTATTCGTACTCGTACAATACACAGCTTTTAGATGTATGTACTATTGGTATATACACTCCAATGATCAGCTCTTAGCAGCCCATGTGAGTCACCTAACACATGTGGGAACTATCATTTGGCAACTAGCATGAAATATCTCATAAAATTACAAAAATATGAGTAATCATTCATGACTTATTTACATGAAAACAAAATTACATATCCTTTATATCTAATCCATACACCAACGACCAAAAACACCTACAAACACTTTCATTCTTCAATTTTCTTCATCTAATTGATCTCTCTCAAGTTCTATCTTCAAGTTCTAAGTGTTCTTCATAAATTCCAAAAGTTCTAGTTTCATAAAATCAAGAATACTTTCAAGTTTGCTAGCTCACTTCCAATCTTGTAAGGTGATCATCCAACCTCAAGAAATCTTTGTTTCTTACAGTAGGTTATCATTCTAATACAAGGTAATAATCATATTCAAACTTTGGTTCAATTTCTATAACTATAACAATCTTATTTCAAGTGATGATCTTACTTGAACTTGTTTTCGTGTCATGATTCTGCTTCAAGAACTTCGAGCCATCCAAGGATCCATTGAAGCTAGATCCATTTTTCTCTTTTCCAGTAGTTTTATCCAAGGAACTTAAGGTAGTAATGATGTTCATAACATCATTCGATTCATACATATAAAGCTATCTTATTCGAAGGTTTAAACTTGTAATCACTAGAACGTAGTTTAGTTAATTCTAAACTTGTTCGCAAACAAAAGTTAATCCTTCTAACAAGACTTTTAAAATCAACTAAACACATGTTCTATATCTATATGATATGCTAACTTAATGATTTAAAACCTGGAAACACGAAAAACACCGTAAAACCGGATTTACGCCGTCGTAGTAACACCGCGGGCTGTTTTGGGTTAGTTAATTAAAAACTATGATAAACTTTGATTTAAAAGTTGTTATTCTGAGAAAATTATTTTTATTATGAACATGAAACTATATCCAAAAATTATGGTTAAACTCAAAGTGGAAGTATGTTTTCTAAAATGGTCATCTAGACGTCGTTCTTTCGACTGAAATGACTACCTTTACAAAAACGACTTGTAACTTATTTTTCCGACTATAAACCTATACTTTTTCTATTTAGATTCATAAAATAGAGTTCAATATGAAACCATAGCAATTTGATTCACTCAAAACGGATTTAAAATGAAGAAGTTATGGGTAAAACAAGATTGGATAATTTTTCTCATTTTAGCTACGTGAAAATTGGTAACAAATCTATTCCAACCATAACTTAATCAACTTGTATTGTATATTATGTAATCTTGAGATACCATAGACACGTATACAATGTTTCGACCTATCATGTCGACACATCTATATATATTTCGGAACAACCATAGACACTCTATATATGAATGTTGGAGTTAGCTATACAGGGTTGAGGTTGATTCCAAAATATATATAGTTTGAGTTGTGATCAATACTGAGATACGTATACACTGGGTCGTGGATTGATTCAAGATAATATTTATCGATTTATTTCTGTACATCTAACTGTGGACAACTAGTTGTAGGTTACTAACGAGGACAGCTGACTTAATAAACTTAAAACATCAAAATATATTAAAAGTGTTGTAAATATATTTTGAACATACTTTGATATATATGTATATATTGTTATAGGTTCGTGAATCAACCAGTGGCCAAGTCTTACTTCCCGACGAAGTAAAAATCTGTGAAAGTGAGTTATAGTCCCACTTTTAAAATCTAATATTTTTGGGATGAGAATACATGCAGGTTTTATAAATGATTTACAAAATAGACACAAGTACGTGAAACTACATTCTATGGTTGAATTATCGAAATCGAATATGCCCCTTTTTATTAAGTCTGGTAATCTAAGAATTAGGGAACAGACACCCTAATTGACACGAATCCTAAAGATAGATCTATTGGGCCTAACAAACCCCATCCAAAGTACCGGATGCTTTAGTACTTCGAAATTTATATCATATCCGAAGGGTGTCCCGGAATGATGGGGATATTCTTATATATGCATCTTGTTAATGTCGGTTACCAGGTGTTCACCATATGAATGATTTTTATCTCTATGTATGGGATGTGTATTGAAATATGAAATCTTGTGGTCTATTGTTACGACTTGATATATATAGGTTAAACCTATAACTCACCAACATTTTTGTTGACGTTTAAAGCATGTTTATTCTCAGGTGAATATTAAGAGCTTCCGCTGTTGCATACTAAAATAAGGACAAGATTTGGAGTCCATGTTTGTAGGATATTGTGTAAAAACTGCATTCAAGAAACTGATTTCGATGTAACATATTTGTATTGTAAACCATTATGTAATGGTCGTGTGTAAACAGGATATTTTAGATTATCGTTATTTGATAATCTACGTAAAGCTTTTTAAACCTTTATTTATGAAATAAAGGTTATGGTTTGTTTTAAAAATGAATGCAGTCTTTGAAAAACGTCTCATATAGAGGTCAAAACCTCGCAACGAAATCAATTAATATGGAACGTTTTTAATCAATAAGAACGGGACATTTCAATAATGAAGAAAACATTGGACAAAATAAAATTTGTTAGAAACAAACAAATTAATTATAAAGAATTTTGTTAAGAATCCACGCTAACTGTTCCTAGCTAACTGGTTACATTTTATTTATCGCAATTTAATTATCGCAATTTATATTCTCGCAATTTTATTTACCGTCATTTAAATACTGTTATTTATTTTACGTACTTTACATATCATCGAATAAGTCGGGACACGTACACAATACGTCGGATTAATTCTGAGACAATAAGTTGTACACGGGTCATGATACGTATTTATTAATTCGAATATTTGGTACATCCTAACACAATAAGTATACAATACATTTTGATAAATCCTAAGACAATACGTACACAATACGTCTTAGTTAATTCTAAGACAATACGTTTACAATACGTCTCTGGGTTGACGCAAAGACAATATGTATACAATACGTCGTTGGGTAATTCTAAGATTATGTATATATAAACTGATTATTGGACTATCAACTAAGGACTGCCATTATTGGAGAATTAAAATGAATTAAAATAATGATTATAATATATGAAATTTAACAATTCTTCAAGTTTGCCACTTGATTTCATCTTAAACCTCATTTGAATCTTGACGATTCCAATGCATGTTCAAATCTTTCATGATTCTTGAAAACACCTCGATCGAGAGGATGAACCAGCCGCACTTCATCTACGGAAGAAAAGATTGATGCATATAGTTATCCACCTGAAAAACCCTCGAAAACTGAGTAAACGTTTAACACGTAGCTGTGCTAATTTCTTTAGTATTATTATTACCCAAAATAACTTTGCAATTCCTTTCCAAAGTAGCCAATTTTGTCACAGCTTCAGCAAAACAATTTCGACTTTTCGGATTAGCCTTATTATAACCTTGGGATATAAGTTGTCTTTCGTCATCGATACCGGGAAACCATTTATATCTCACCACATTATCAATAAATTTACCAACAACTCCGTTAATCTTTGACTTTCCAAAAAATCACTATATTAAGTGAAACCCTATCATTCACTCATTTACATCTTATATCGAGAAATACTATGCCAAAAACCGGGAATTAGCAAGCATTATTTTGAAATCTCACAGCATGTCTACATCAACAGTTATATGTAAACATATAACATTTATCTCTTAGAATTATGATCTTCATTTCTGAAATTCTGAAAAGCACCCTGTGATGACCCGGAAATTTCGGACCAAATTTAAACTTAATCTTTAACGTTTCCGACACGATAAGCAAAGTCTATGAAGTTGAATCTCAAAATTTTAAACTATTCAAATACCCTTCGATTGTTCTCAACAATTCACGAACAATTATATGTAAATAGATACATACATACATACATATATATATATATATATATATATATATATATATATATATATATACTATAACTTGAAAACATAACAAAGTGTTAAGAAAATGATATTGTGCATTAAACTTATTGGTTTGATTATCTGATTGATATATTTAACTACGGAATTAAAAGATTATGCCAAACGATTGAATTAAAAGATATTTATTAAGTCCCTTAAGAATTATAATATTATTACGAGTTTATGTTGTGAGGTCCACGTTGATTTGGGAAATCATTCATGTTTAACGGTATTCGGAATAGATGGTAAAGTGTTTGTTTAAATAATGTAATTTGGACACATACAATAATAAGGAATATTAACTGTTAGAATTAGATATATGAATAAATTGCGATATGTATTTTAAGACGTGTTTATAAATATTGAAAATAGATATTAACTTGGTTATGAAATGTTTGATAAATACTATTATATTAATAAATAATGAGACAATGATTTATAGAAGTAAATGACCAAAACACTCGAAAGATTAAGATATACTTTGACTGGTATAGTTTGTTGATAATTTAAGACTATATTTTGACAAAGGTACGAGTCACGAAACGTAAAGTGATAGTTTTCTAAGCATACAAAAATGCGTTCGAGAAACCGGAACCAGGGCATAAGTCGAGTGACAACGTACGAGACCTCGGAATGAAAATTTCAAGTCAACTATGTACGAGAATATAATATAATATATAATTAATTAATATAAATTATATAAATTATATATTAATAAAAAAATATGTCGACATAAATTATATATATTATATATTATTATTATTATTATTATAATTATTATTATTATTAAGATTAATATTATTAATCTTATTATTAGTAGTAGTATTAATATTATACATAAAATACTACGACGAGGTCTTTCAAAATGGTTTTCAAGCGAGATAGAGCTAAGAAAATTATGGATTACTGCCAAGGAGGTTATGGGTAATGTTCGGGGGTATATTTGTGAATCAACCATAATGTTTATCATCTCCGTTGCGTCTACGTACTTTCCTACAATATTGAATCTCAATATTGATACGTAAGCACTCATATTTTATCTTTTATATAATAATTGTGTATCCATGTCTAGTGTTCGAGTATATATATTTATACATGCTTGTATGCTAAATTTCGTTGTTAAACAGTTTATGATGAATCACGAATTAAATACATATATTACTGGTAAAAGGTATATGATATGCATGTTTTTGGAAAGCTGGCGAAAAATCAATGACTTTTCATTTAGATATCGAATAGTTTTGATGAACGGATCAAAAGATATGATCAACTGAATTATAATTGACGTTAACTGGAATTGCTTTTGAGTATGCAATTAATATTTAAACAATTTGTCTGTAAGATTGATAAATTGGATTTTTGAATATTACCAACCGAGTAAATGAATCCTTATATAAGGTACGTCTCATTTTGTTAAACAACTGTCAAAATTGACTTTTTGAAACGACTTTGGATAACTTTTGTATGTCGATCTCGAGTATTAGGATTGTGATACACTATGACCTGACCTAGCTTGATAGACATTTATTGACCAACATATGTTCTCTAGGTTGAGATCTACGATTATTTGATATTTCGAGTTTCGGTCACATTACGATGAACAACTTTATGTGCTGCTAAGGTGAGTTTCATTTGCTCCCTTTTTAAATGCTTTTGCAATATATATTTTTGGGCTGAGAATACATGCACTTTATTTTAAACGCAATGGATACAAGTACATACTAAATTCTACACCGAGTTTGAACCGAAAATCCCTTAGCTTTGGTAACTAGTAGCTACCAGTTATAAGAACTGGTGGGCGCGAATAGTTGTATATGGATCCATAGGGCTTTATATCCCCGTCCGAGCTAGAGCACTAGCCTTTTAACAGACGTATGCTATTTGAGAAGCATACACGTTGGTTGCGTGTATTATTAAGATGATTATACAAAGGGTATAAATTATATATACATTAAGTTTAGTTACCAGGGTGCTCAATTTCGTAGAATATTTTGATAAACATTTCTGGATGAAACAACTGAAATCTTGTGATCCATCTTTATATACAGATTATGCGAAACATACAAACTATGAACTCACCAACCTTTGTGTTGACACTTGTTAGCATGTTTATTCTCAGGTTCCCTAGAAGTCTTTCGCTGTTTGCTTATATGTTAGACAAGCTATGTGCATGGAGTCGTACATGGCATATTTTTCAAGGAAACGTTGCATTCACCAAATCATCACCATGTATCTTATTTTGACTGCATTGTCAACGGAAGTACTATTGTAAACTATTATTTACGGTGATTGTCTATATGTAGAAATCATCAGATGTCGAAAACCTTTGATTTAAGTATTCATTTATGGTGTGCCTTTTCAAAAGAATGCAATGTTTACAAAACGTATCATATAGAGGTCAAATACCTCGCAATGAAATTAATGAATGACGTATTGTCCATATGGATTTGGAGCGATCATCACAGTTGGTATCAGAGCATTGGTCCTAGCGAACCAGGTCTTGCATGAGTGTGTCTAACTGATAGTGGTTAGGATGCATTAGTAAGTCTGGACTTCGACCGTGTCTGCATGTTAAAAGTTTTGCTTATCATTTCTTGTCAGAAATTACATGTTTATCATCTTAAGTCTAAACGCGTCTTATTGCATTGATTGCATAGATAGTGTATAGACAAAATTCATATCTTAGCGTATCTGTTACTGTAAACTTTTCTAGACATCTTCCAAAAATTCCCCCGTGATTTATGGAATTTTGGTATTATATATACATATGTAAATTATGTATTGAAGAGTACCAATCTAAATTTTATAATCTATTTCATATCAAAAAACCATCTCTCTAATTACACAAGATGGATCCCGTATCTAGTTCAAATTCCTTAAACTCCGACAGCTATTCCGATATGGATATTCACCTGAATTCCGAAGACAGTGTAACCGGAATGGATCAACCAATCAGCCATCACCTATTCTGGATGAATTGGGGATGGGTTCGTAGCCTACTTAATTATTGGAGACAAGAAGAAGGCGATCCCTTCCATCCACCACATTGCCCTCTTGGCGAAGAACCTGAAGCACTTACCGGCGAACCTGTTCCAGACACCATTTTCTCTCTCATTTCCAGAGTATCTCGTCACGATAATATACTATCTCAAATTCTGGATCTTATTCATCCGCTCGTCCGAACCGCCAATCATCCCGGTGTAGTAGAAGAAGTCAACGAGCTTCGCGCTCGGGTAGTGGCTTTGGAGAATATAGTGCAAAGGTTACAAGCACCAGCAGCATCACCGGCATCAACAGTACCACCGACAACAATACCAACTGTACCATTACCACCACCAACAACATCCGCATCGCAAACCTCAACTTCACAATCTGTTCCACGAGCATCAACGTCATACGCACCGTAGTTACCAAGAAATACCAGCAACAATAACCGATGAAGTATTAACTCATTTCCCCTGAAGAAATTTTATGTATATTTAATATATATGAATTTTGAAATCAAAATAAATCTTTTCGTACTAAGCTATTACATGTGAATCTTAACTGGTAGGTACTACTCGGTTAGTTCATATTACTAATATGCAATGATGTACATCCTTCCTTAACAACTTAACCATTGTTAACTACAATCTCTGTTTCAACCCAATGAATTCCATTTCATAATAAACCAAATGTATTAATCAATTACGTAATTGATTTTACATTTTCAATTTCGATATACTCGAAACTTTCCAGAAAACATCATCTGTGCCTTGTAAGGTTCACAAAAATTCCACGAGCACCAACATCCTTCACCGAGGAATATCAATAAGAATAAATAATGAAGTGTTGATTTCATTAGTGAAAAACTCCACAAAGATTATGTAATATTTAATGTTTTAGAGATTAATTATTTCTAAGTCAAGCCGAAAATCAAATGAGCTTAATATGATATTAACTCATTAAATCCGTATTAATATCATACGTATATTTTCATAAAGACTGTAATAAAAATTCTTTTGTACAAAATATTACTTGTGAAATCTTTAACGGGTAGGTAATTCTCAGGAAATATATAAGTTCACAATTAATATGTTATACTGTACATTATTCAACTTTGAAAAAAAAAATTATTAACTATGTTCACAGCGATATACAATCGTTTCCATACAAATTCAATTACATATTCTGATATTGACGGATCAAAATCCAAGTCAAGATTTAACGGGTGACATCATTCTTAGATCTCTACATCTTTCAAAGCTATACTTTGACTTCAAAAATGTGAAAGATCCTTTAGCATTGTTATTACTGAAAATAATATTGCAATCCCTTTTCAAAGTATCTAGTTTTACCACACATTCAACCAGTTAACTTCGACTTTTCAGATTAACCTTATTATAACCTTCACATATACGTTCTTGTTACTGGGGAACCTTTCATGTTCCACCACATTAGCAGTAAATTTACCAACAACTTTATTAATCCTTGACCTTTCGAAAAATCCTTATACTCATTGAAACCCTATCATGTACTCATCCACATCTTGTAACAATAATTGCCATACCAACCACCGGGGATTACCAATCAGTATTTTGAATCTCGCAGCATTTTCTACGACAACAGTTATATATAGATAACATCCAACTTCTAGACTTACATACTTCGAATGTAAAGTTTCTGAAAAACATCCCAAACTATGAACTAGTTCTCTGAAATTGGAAAAATGCTGATGAAGCAGCAAAAACTGTAAACGATCTTAACAGTCAAAAGTTTGATGATAAAGAATAGTATGGTGGTAAAGCTGAGAAAAAGAGAAGGTTTGGAACTGAAAAACACATTGAGTAAAGTATGAAAGAGGCTGTGGATAAATCATAAAGACTGAACCTACCTTCAAAGAATCCAAATGATTCGGTGACTGCTGAAACCATTAGTAAGAACCTTACTTCTTATTCTAAACCTTCACAGACAGATTTTCCGCATCATCCTCTGATATTAGAAATTCTAAGATATCATCGTATCTTTCATTATAAATATCCTCAATATTTCTGGAGATATCTTCATACCTATTCTTATCGAAAATCATTCATCTCTTCGCACTATCTGTGTTACATCATAAAAGAAACTATTTTAGTTTCTAAAATCTAAAAAATTCGAAAAAATGGATGTTTTGAAGTAATGTTGGGAACTGAAGCATGAGTTAGTATAATATAATGACACTTGATCAACGTGATTATATTACAGTAAGTCATGCTGAGTTTCTAATGGAACGTGATAAAGGTTCACAGATCACACCCTCATCATGAACCATGTTACATAACTCTTTCATTCTATTTAATCTCTAAATATATCAAGAAAATACTTTTCTTGATGATTCGGTCTTTTTCAGATATTCTGGTAATTTGACAAATCAAGATCGTGTCATTACAATTTCTTTCTTAGAACATTAACTATGTTCATTCTGAAATGTATAGCTACGAATTCTGGACCATTATTCGCTTGACTTAAAGTCGGGAAGAGAAATCGAAAACATGAAGCTCTGAAATATAAAGGAGAATATAAACCCGATAACAAACCTGAAATTTACAAACCGTGTATATCAATGCGTATAGCAATATAAAGATACGGGAGAATGAAAAACACTATAATCCCAAGGTAGTGATAGAAGAAAATAACTTCCTCTAGTGGTAGATGAAAAAGAAGAATGACAGATATGAAAGTTAGGAGTATATCAAGAATCAGAACTGGATGAAGCATTTTCACAATCTTTTGGAAGTATGAAATAAGGAAGAATAGGAGTGGTGAAAATAAATGAAACGGAAGAGGTCAATTTATAGCGAAATATCAGACATAAAAATCGAGGCAGATTACGCATTTAATCAAGGAAATCCTAATTTCCTTAAATTCCGAAGAATCAAATCTTATTTAAATTATGAAGATTTTCTATTCCTTAAATTTCGGAAATCAATCGTTACTACGTCAAGAGATAAGACGAATCTCTAGTCTCCATTTCACTCTATTACGATAACTTCTCTCATACGCTTCGAGTAATTGGATTGTTTTATCCATATTATTCAACGGTAATAAAACTCTATTTATCAACTCATGTACGTCATCAAAACATTTTTATTGTTAGCCATGACGACCTCACTCAAAT
The DNA here is from genome assembly GCF_046630445.1 of Rutidosis leptorrhynchoides. NCBI lineage: Eukaryota > Viridiplantae > Streptophyta > Magnoliopsida > Asterales > Asteraceae > Rutidosis > Rutidosis leptorrhynchoides. Next base: position 345,240,979 of record NC_092343.1, read on the forward strand.
TTCAGGACGAAATTTCTTTAACGGGGAGGTACTGTGATGACCCGGAAATTTCGGACCAAATTTAAACTTAATCTTTAACGTTTCCGACACGATAAGCAAAGTCTATGAAGTTGAATCTCAAAATTTTAAACTATTCAAATACCCTTCGATTGTTCTCAACAATTCACGAATAATTATATGTAAATAGATACATATATATATATATATATATATATATATATATATATATATATATATATATATATATATATATATATATATATACTATAACTTGAAAACATAACAAAGTGTTAAGAAAATGATACTGCGCATTAAACTTATTGGTTTGATTATCTGATTGATATATTTAACTACGGAATTAAAAGATTATGCCAAACGATTGAATTAAAAGATATTTATTAAGTCCCTTAAGAATTATAATATTATTACGAGTTTCTGTTTTGAGGTCCACGTTGATTTGGGAAATCATTCATGTTTAACGGTATTCGGAATAAATGGTAAAGTGTTTGTTTAAATAACTTAATTTGGACACATACAATAATAAGGAATATTAACTGTTAGAATTAGATATATGAATAAATTGCGATATGTATTTTAAGACGTGTTTATAAATATTGAAAATAGATAATAACTTGGTTATGAAACGTTTGATAAATACTATTATATTAATAAATAATGACACAATGATTTATAGAAGTAAATGACCAAAACACTCGAAAGATTAAGATATACTTTGAGTGGTATAGTTTGTTGATAATTTAAGACTATATTTTGACAAAGGTACGAGTCACGAAACGTAAAGTGATAGTTTTCTAAGCATACGAAAATGCGTTCTAGAAACCGGAACCGGGACATAAGTCGAGTGACAACGTACGAGACCTCGGAATGAAAATTTAAAGTCAACTATGTACGAGAATATAATATAATATATAATTAATTAATATAAATTATATATATTATATATTAATAAATAAATATGTCGACAAACAAGAAAATAAAAGTTGGTGAGCTGGATCAGATGGCCATGCGATCGCATGGCCTTGAAGCACAAATCCCATGCGATCGCATGGGGTACTTTTTCAGAAAAGGTTCTATAAATTGCTCGATTTTTGGCTTAGTTTTCACACATCATATATAACTCCGTATTTATTTATTTATTATATTTATATTATTATTATTATTATTATTATTATTATTATTATTATTATTATTATTATTATTATTATTATTATTATTATTATTATTATTATTATTATTATTATTATTATTAAGATTAATATTATTATTAATCTTATTATTAGTAGTAGTATTAATATTATACATAAAATACTACGACGAGGTCTTGAGCATGTCACTTTCAAAATGGTTTTCAAGCGAGATAGAGCTAAGAAAATTATGGGTTATTGCCAAGGAGGTTATGGGTAATGTTCGAGGGTATATTTGTGAATCAAACATAGTGTTTATCATCTCCGTTGCGTCTACGTACTTTCCTACAATATTGAATCTCAATATTGATACGTAAGCACTCATATTTTATCTTTTATATAATAATTGTGTATCCATGTCTAGTGCTCGAGTATATATATTTATACATGCTTGTATGCTAAATTTTGTCGTTAAACAGTTTATGATGAATCACGAATTAAATACATATATTACTGGTAAAAGGTATATGATATGCATGTTTTTCGAAAGCTGGCGAAAAATCAATGACTTTTCATTTAGATATCGAATAGTTTCGATGAACGGATTAAAAGATATGATCAACTGAATTATAATTGACGTTAATTGGAATTGCTTTTGAATATGCAATTAATATTTAAAAAACTTGTCTGTAAGATTGATAAATTGGATTTTTGAATATTACCAACCGAGTAAATGAATCCTTATATAAGGTACGTCTCATTTTGTTAAACAACTGTCAAAATTGACTTTTTGAAACGACTTTGGATAACTTTTGTATGTCGATCTCGAGCATTAGGATTGTGATACACTATGACCTGACCTAGCTTGATAGACATTTATTAACCAACATATGTTCTCTAGGTTGAGATCTACAATTATTTGATATTTCGAGTTTCGGCCACATTACGATGAACAACTTTATGTGCTGCTAAGGTGAGTTTCATTTGCTTCCTTTTTAAATGCTTTTGCAATATATATTTTTGGGCTGAGAATACATGCACTTTATCTTAAACGCAATGGATACAAGTACATACTAAATTCTACACCGAGTTTGAACCGAAAATCCCTTAGCTTTGGTAACTAGTAGCTGCTAGTTATAAGAACTGGTGGGCGCGAATAGTTGTATATGGATCCATAGGGCTTGATATCCCCGTCCGAGCTAGAGCACTAGCCTTTTAACGGACGTATGCTATTTGAGAAGCGTGCACGTTGGTTGCGTGTATTATTAAGATGATTATACAAAGGGTATAAATTATATATACGTTAAGTTTAGTTACCAGGGTGCTCAATTTCGTAGAATATTTTGATAAACATTTCTGGATGAAACAACTGAAATCTTGTGATCCATCTTTATATACAGATTATGCGAAACATACAAACTATGAACTCACCAACCTTTGTGATGACACTTGTTAGCATGTTTATTCTCAGGTTCCCTAGAAGTCTTCCTCTGTTTGCTTATATGTTAGACAAGCTATGTGCATGGAGTCGTACATGGCATATTTTTCAAGGAAACGTTGCATTCACCAAATCATCACCATGTATCTTATTTTGACTGCATTATCAACGGAAGTACTATTGTAAACTATTATTTACGGTGATTGTCTATATGTAGAAATCATCAGATGTCGAAAACCTTTGATTTAAATATTCATTTATGGTGTACCTTTTCAAAAGAATGCAATGTTTACAAAACGTATCATATAGAGGTCAAATACCTCGCAATGAAATTAATGAATGACGTATTGTCCATGTGGATTTGGAGCGATCGTCACACACCAAGTCTACAAATCAATACCACAAATTCTGAAAAAGCTGAATACGGCAGCAAAAACTGTACACGACCTTAACCGTCGAAAGTTTGATGATAAAGAATGGAGTATTGGAAACACTCAATAGAAAATTTAGTACCAAAAATCGGATTATGCGAAACTATGAAGGAAGCCGTGGACAAATCACAAAGAATAAGTTTGACTTCAAAGAATCCAAACAATTCAATGCCTGCTGAAGTCTTTAGCGAATATCTTGCTCCTTACTCTAAACCCTTGTGAACAATAGTCTCCATCATCCTCTGATCTTAGATATTCAAATATATTATCGTATCTTTCATTATAAATATCCTCGATATTTTTGAATATATTTTCATAACTAATCTTATCTGAAATTATTTATCTCTTTGAGCTATCCGTGTTACATCATATGAGAAACTATTAGTTTCTATATTTTGCGAACCTTCGAATTTAAAATATGAATGATTTTGAAGTAGTGTTGGGAACTGATGCATGAGTTAGTATAATATAATGACACTTGGCCAACGTAATTATATTACAGTAATTCATGCTAAGTTTCTAATGAAATGTGATGATGGTTCACAGTAGATTATACCATCATCATGTGTCATGTTACACGACTCTTTCATTCTATTTAATCTCTAAGCATATCACGAAAATATTTCCTTGATATTTTGGTTCTTCTGTAATTCCAACAGTTGCTAATAAATCGTGCTATCCATTTTCTTGCTGATTAGAAGATTTCTTCAAATTCTTTGAATTTCAAAAATTCACCGTGACTACGTCAAAAGTTAAATCTTTATCTCAATCTTTTGTGATAGCTTCACTCGTACGCTTCATATAATCAAATTATTTAATCTATATTACTCCATGATGATAAAACTATATTTATCAACCCATATACGTCATGAAAACATTTTTATGGTTAGCCATGATGACCTCGATCAAATTTTGGGACGAAATTTCTTTAACGGGTAGGTACTATCACGACCCGGAAAATTTTGACTAATTTTAAACCAAACTCTCGATACGATCTTGTATTTTCAACATGATAAGCAAAGTCTGTTAGGTTGAGTCACAAAAATCTTGAACTGTTTCATATATTCAATTGACCTTAGACTATTCTCGACGATTCACGAACGACTATTTGTAAATAGATATATATATATATATATATATATATATATATATATATATATATATATATATATATACTACTTGGAAATATATAAAATAATATTAAATGTATTTGTTTAAAAATATATAATATATATTTATGTGATAAAACTTGTTATTTAAAACTGAATATATATAGAGAGAGTGTAAATGGAAAATGAATGATTTCGAGTTTAATTAGTAAACGTCAGTAATACTCGGTTGACATTTCGTTAGCATTCATATAGATTTAATATAAGTTTATGAAGGATTAAAATAAAAGTTAAACTGTAAATCAATTACGAAGATTTTAGATTTGTTAAAAGTATTTTTGCCTTTTTAAGTTTAAATATTAATACTCCGTATATATAAATCGGAACATAAAATAAATAATTTTTGAACCTTTTTGATCAGGTTTCAAATAGGTAATGAGTGAAATAATTTAATATGCTTAATCTAAAAATTTGGGATTTTTAGGAACTCTTTCATACGTCAACTGTTTAGCAATGGACACGATATAGCACTCCGTGAAGTAAACATATCTATTTGTCGGCACATAACTACAATATATCAGGTTGCTTTACTGTTTAAATATTGAAATTATGATATATTACTGTGCTCCACACGTTTAATTGATTATAATTATAATATTATATATTAACCATTCAAGAGTTACACACACCTACGTGCATATCCTGCTCCTTTTCTGTTTCATGTCGAACACCATTTTCGCCACAACCATCTTTTCTCTCTTTCATAAATCTCTCTCTCTCTCTCTCTCTTATTTTCGGGTGTGAGAAACCAAACCATAGCCACAATCGTTACTACCCTTAAAACCCACTTCATCTTCAAATAAAATCATCACCACCGAAGTACACACACATCACCCTCACCACTACATAAAAATCGAGCACCCTTTTGTTCCGTTTCTTATTATGTCGTGTAAAGTCACCACCACCACTCCCGGCTATCACCTTGAATCTCCATCACCACTCTCTTCCTCGTCGACCATTCCTCTATCTCTCTACCTCCTTTGTCCCTATAATCTGTTTTCTCTCTAAATGTTTGATTCATTTACATCAAAAAGCCTTGTAGTATTAAAGTCAGTACAAGTATCCATCCTTAGATACATACACACAACACCTTCTGTTATCACCTACGAAAAACACCATCTTCTTATTTTCTTCTGTCTCGTATAAACCCCAAGAACCCATCACGTCATTCACCATAAAACTGTGAGACCTACTGCTGCGTATTAATTTTTTTTTGTTTTGGTCGAGGCTCCTGCTGTTATCAACGAAGGCCACTACCACGATAAACCATCACCCAAACTACTATTATTACGCTGCCATCCTTCCTATTTCTGTTTCGAACACCATGCCATCGAACACCCAATTCTTTGTTGATTGTTCCTGTATCTCGTAACTGTTTCTGTCCCTCCAAGTCGCTACTGAAAATTACTTTATATAAAGTGTAGAATATGGTGAAATATTAAATAAAACAAAGTTGGCCGGCAATTCATAAAACAATTAGACCCACTTGAATATTATAAACAAAATAAGAAATAAAAGGAATTAAATCCTCAATAAAATAGATAGAAAATAGCGGAGCAATGGTTAGGGGCTTTGTGTTTGAGCGAGAGATCCAAGGTTCGAAACCAGGCTATGAAGTTTTATTTTTTTAAAACTGTTGGACCAGAATACATGTTGGGCCGAGTCCATTGTTACGTTAAATGGACCAAAAGGTGTTACTGGGTCGAGTAATTACGGATGAGCCGAAAAACTATCTGTTGGGCTAAGAAGAGTTATCCATAGATTAATGGGAATAAAATTTAGAAGATGAAACAGAAAAGAAATAAGGGTTTTACAAATTTAAGTTTAGATTATATCAGAAATGATTAAATGAAGGAATGGTTAGAGGGAGTCTTGGTTAACAAGAGGTTGTGGGTTCGATTCTGGACCAAGGCAGTTTATTTTTGTAAGCCTTTCCTTTTGAGGTATAACTATAATTATTAATACTATACCACTATGATATTTATTATTTATGATTATTATTATTATTATTATTATTATTATTATTATTATTATTATTATTATTATTATTATAAGTATTATTATAAATATTATAATTATTATTATTCATATAAATATTAGTATTATTTTTTTTTATAGTTATTATTATAAATATTCATTATTAACATTTTTACTAAAAGTATTATTTTTTTTATTTAAAGTTATCATTTTTATCATTATTATTAAAAGTATCTTTATTTTTAAATTTATCATTTTTATTACTATTATTATTATAAATTAGTATTACTATTAAAATAATAGATAAAGATAAAACATTAATAAATATATATATACAACTATTAAATCATAATAAATAATAATTAATAAGAATATATAAACTTGTTCGATTACCATTATATGTGTTAATATATATATATATATATATATATATATATATATATATATATATATATATATATATATATATATATATATATATATATATATATAACTGATATAGGTTCGTGAAATTCGATGCCAACCCTATACTTGTTCATTGTCGTGATATTTATTTTTACTACAAAATACAGTATGGTGAGTTTCATTTGCTCCCTTTTTAATTGCTTTTGCAATATATATTTTTGGGCTGAGAATACATGCGCTGCTTTTATAAATGTTTACAAAATAGACACAAGTACTTAAAAATATATTCTACGTTGAGTTGTACCACTAGCATATTTCCCTGTAGCTTGGTAACTACTATTTACATGGGTATTGTAAACGCGAATCCTGTTGATAGATCTATCGGGCTTGACAACCCCAACCGGGCTGGACGACCAGTATTCAACGGTTGAACAGTACTTCGTTTCGGTGACTACACTTGGTACGGTGTAGTGAGATTTCATAATAAAGGGAATATGCGATGTTGATTAAATATTAAGTATGGTTACCAAGTGCTCAACCACTTAGAATATTTTTATTAAAACGTTTGTGTATATGAAATCTTGTGGTCTATTAAGATATTGAAATGATTGTTATGATAAACCTATGAACTCACCAACTTTTTGGTTGACACTTTTAAGCATGTTTATTCTCAGGTATGAAAGAAATCTTCCGCTGTGCATTTGCTCATTTTAAAGATATTACTTGGAGTCGTACATGGCATATTTAGGTCAGTACATCGCAATGGGACCAGATGTTCATGACTTCGTCCAGGTGGATAAGGACGGGTCCTTACATAATTGATGACAAGATAGGTAGGTTTAGAATGATTGGCAGTTGTGTTAATGGAGGGGTCACAATGAAGATATTTTTTCTTGGATCCTAAATCTCATGATAACTTTTGTTAGGTTCTATCGGTTAAAAAAAAGAAGGGAAACGAATCCTACCAGGGTGGCCTACTGCTCGATGATCTTATTCCTTGGCTGCTACATCTGGTCGAACAAATATACCTAGCAATGAATAACACATTCGTGCAACTAGATTCTGTTATTACTTGATTCAGTTTAGGTTATTAACAATGGTGAAGATGATTAGGATTAAGGTTTAAGATGATGATTAAGTTGATGACGAGATAAGTTAATAATAATAAAGATTCGATGATGACTTGTCATATAATAATAATCGATGATGATAACATGATTATGATTATGATAAATGAGGTTACGATGATGGTGATTAATACTTAATGATGATGATGGTACATAAATGATTCGATAAAGATGATGATGACGATTAATAATATTGGTTTGATACATGAAATATTAGAGAGAAGATGACGATGATGCATGTTGATAATCATGATGATGATAGCTATGTGGAGCATATGATTAAGATCATGTGAAGGGAGATACAATAGTAAGGAGACGTGATTAATTGGATGATGATTGGTTAATTTTTTTTCTGTTACTCTCCAACTACAGCTCGACAATACCAAAACAAACCCATAATAATAATTTTTGGGTTGGACTATGACATTGGACTACTGGTGCAGTTTGGGCCGTGACCCAACTGATTAATGTTGGGCTGAAACAGATAATGTTCAATAATATGGGGTATAGAATAAATCAGAAAAGTAGCGAGCTGAGGGATGGTTTAGGTGTGTTTTGGGTAAACAAGAGGTCTCGGGTTCGAGCATGAGTTACGGCATTTTTTTTAAGAAGAAGAAGAAGACAGACATTTATATTAGGATAAATAGATTTGGTGTATCAATTAAATCAGAAATGAGGTGACAAAGGAATGGTTAAAGGCGTTATCGGGTTAGTGGGACGTTGCGGGTTCAAACCCGGACTTGGGCATTTTTTTAGGACTACTTATTTGAGGTAGTTTACTTATTACTCATTATTATTATTATTATTATTATTATTATTATTATTATTATTATTATTATTATTATTATTATTATTATTATTATTATTATTATTATTATTATTATTATTATTATATTTATTATTATTAGTAATGCAAATATAAATTTATCTAAAATACATTACAATTATAATACATAACACTATATGTTATCATTAAAATGATATTAATTAAACTATATATATGAATGATATTAATTAATATATACATATATATTTTTATCAAATAAATCTTAAAATAAGTTCTTATTATTAATGAAGGATAAATATTATAATTGTAAATAAATTATTAAACTACCTTAAATTTATTATATTAATATTAATAAAAGAATCAATGAAACATATAAAATCACATCACTCATAATATATAAATTGTTCGATTACCATTATATGTATTAATATATATACAACTGATATAGGTTCGTGAATCCGAGGTCAACTCTGTATTGTTCAGTATCGTCGTATGCATATTTTTACTACAAAATATCGTATTATGAGTTCATTTGATTCCCTTTTACTCTTTACATTTTTGGGACTGGGAATACATGCGCTATTTTTACAACTGTTTTATTAAATGCCTTTTAAATCTATATTTTTGGACTGAGATGCTTTTATAAATGTTTGACGAGATAGACACAAGCAAAACATTCCTCGAATGAATTATTATGCAGACAGAAGTTCTGTGGATTATTATTGAATTAGTTGGACGTGATAATTGCCACTAATTGTTGTGAATATTTTCCCCTGATTATTATTGCTTGGTAACCTAAGAATTAGAAACAGGTATGGCCCTAATTCACGCGAATCCTAAAGGTAGCTACCGGGTTTAACACCCCCACCCAGAATGTTCACTAGACGGAAGAGATAGTGGGTGTGGTGTTTAGTACTTCGAAGTTTATATATTATACAGACGAGATGTTCTGTTTTGGGGATATTATTGATGCGCATTATATGTTAAGGTCGGTTACCAAGCCAAGCTATGAAAGCAAAGTGAATGTTATGTATCAAGAGAATGATTTTATACACAGGTTATGTGTATTGTTATTTTTGTGCACGAGATGTGTACGGTTCTTTAAATATCGCGAGGCATCTTACGGGGGAGAAAAGGATACGAACCTACTCTGCCAAACATTATGAAAAATGGTTTTGCACACGAGATAGGTGTACTGTATTTAAATCTTGTGGTCTATCAAAATGATAAATTTTATTGTTTATGATAAACCTATAAACTCACCAACCTTTTGGTTGATACTTTAAAGCATGTTTATTCTCAGGTATGAAAGAAATCTTCCGCTGTGCATTTGCTCAATTTAAAGATACTACTTGGAGTCATTCATGGCATATAGAAGTCAGTTCATCGCGATGGTACCAGATGTTATTGTATTCGTTCAGAAGGATTTGGACGGGGTATGACAAAATGCACAGCGGAAGATTTCTTTCAATCCTGAGAATAAACATGCTTTAAAGTGTCAACCAAAAGGTTGGTGAGTTCATTAGTTTATCATAATCGATCATTTCCATAATTTTAATAGACCACAAGATTTTGATAATTATAAGCAGAACCACTCGTCTGCATAAAGATAAAATCATTCATATGGTGAACACCTGATAACCGACATTAACTTTAATGCATAGAATATCCCCAAACAGAACCTCTCGTCCGTATAATATAAACCTCAAAGTACTAAAGCCATCCATAACCTGAATGGGGGTTGTTAGGCCCAATAGATCTATCTTTAGGATTCGCGTCAATTAGGAACAAAACCTCTCGTCTGCCTAATTCTTAGGTTACCAAGCTAAAAGGGGTGATATTCGATTTTGATAATTCAACCATAAAATGTAATTTTGATCACTTGTGTCTATTTCGTAAAACATTCATAAAAGCAGCGCATGTATTCTCAGTCCCAAAAATATATATAAAAAGGGAGTAATGATACTCACAATACTGTATTTTGTAGTAATTATGCATATGATGGCATTGAGCAAGTGCAAGGTTGGCCTCGAATTCACGAACCTATATTAATTATATATAATTATATGTTGATCAATAACTGTCTAACAATTTAGGTCAGGTCGTAGTGTATCGCAATCCTAATGCTCGAGACTAATATGCAAAAGTCAACAAAAGTCATTTTGACCAAAATAACTTCCAAAATTTATACATGATTATTATATAGTCTAAATATAGTCGTTTTATATATTTAAATATTTTTAACAAATTTTATTAGAGTAAATAATATAATTCATTTATTAATAGATAAAATTTTATATTAAAATTTATATAATAAAATTATACTTTTATATATCTTAAGTAATAAAATTTCTAAAATTCATTTAATATCATAAAAATATAATGATAGGTATTTATTAATGTAATTATATTACATGTAGTAAAATGTCTTTGTAAAATAATATCGATAATAATAATAATAAGTAAAAGTTGTATTATTTTGTAATAATAATTATTATTAATCTACTAGCAAAAATAACCATATTTATGTTTATTAAAAATGATATTAATCATGATAAAATGATAATTTTATTAATGATAATAATAATGATATTTTATAATAACAATGATATTTCTATTAAAAATAATAATTTTAGCAAAAATGATAGTTTAATATTAATTATACTTTTAATAATAATAATAATGATAATGATATTTTTACCTAAATCAATAATCTTAAAATATTTTTATCTCATCATGATACTTTTACTCATTAATTTCTAATCAATTTGTTAATAGCTTTTAATCGTCTTTTATATCGCGTTGATAATAGTAATCATAATAATTAGATATTATTAATATCGGTTTTAATTATAACAATACTAATAATAATAAATATTATGATAATATTAATGATAATATTAATAAATATTTTAATGATAAATAATAATATTAATTATAATCTGAACGATAATAACGATAGTAATAATAATAAAAATAATAATTTTTATTGATAATACCTTTTATTAATAACATTAATGATAATAATAAAAATAAAAATAATAAAAATAATAATAGTAATAATAATAATAATAATAATAATAATAATAATAATAATAATAATAATAATAATAATAATAATAATAATAATAATAATAATAATAATAATAATAGTAATAATAATAAGATTAAGATTATAACGACGATAATAACGACGATAGTAATAATAATAATCATTTTAACAATAATACATAATATCATAGATAAGATAATTGACTATAACTTCTAATCCGTTCATCGAAATCATTCGATATCTAAATGAAAAGTTCTTAATTTTTCATCAGCTTTCCAACGACATGCATATCATATACCTTATCTCAATCGCATATGTATCAAATTTTCAATTCATCAAAACTAACTTACGACTAAATTAAACATACAAGCATGCATAATCATATTTACTCGAGCACTAGTCAGGGATACACTAATAATATATAAAAGTTAAGTTATGAGTGCTCGCATATCAAAATTGTGATTCAATATTGCAGGAAAAATATGTAGACGCAACAGAGATGATAAACACCAGATTGACCTCACGAGCATACCCCCGAACATTTCCTATAACCTCAAAAGTTATAACCCATAATTTACTTAGCTCTATCCCACTCATAAAACCCGTTTTAAAAACACGCGAGCAGAACCTCGTCGTAGTATTTTATGTAAATACTAATACTAGTTACTCCTAATAATAATAATCATATGATTAATAATAATAATAATAATAATAATAATAATAATAATCATAATAATAATAATAATAATAATAATAATAATAATAATAATAATAATAATAATAATAATAATAATAATAATAATAATAATAATAATAATAATAATAATAATAATAATAATTATAATTATAATTAATATATATATTTGAGAGAGATCGAGAGGGATAAAAAAAATAAATCAGAGACCGAAACACCACGAGCTTTATACACAATTTGTCCAACCACACCCCATGCGATCACATGAGGTTTGTGGATGTACTTCATGCGGTCGCATGACCAAGTCTCACAACTGGTATCCAATTCAAATCCTTGCCGACACTCATTTAATTATAATATATATATATATATATATATATATATATATATATATATATATATATATATATATATATATATATATATATATATAATTAATTATATATTATATTATATTTACATGCATGATAAAAATGTAATTTTTATTCTAATGACATGGACGTTGTCACTCGACTCATGTCCTAGTTTCGGTTTCTCGAACGCATTTTTGTACGCTAAGAAAACTGATACTTTACGTTTCGTGTCGTGTACCTTTATCAATATTTTGTAACAACCCTGATTTTTCCGTTACTTTCTTTAACCTTCCGTTAGTTTATTTAACGGCGATTATTTAACTTTTATGTGGTTACGTGTATTAAATGCGTACTTGACCTTTGGAGGGTTTCAATAATTGATATGGGTTGATATTAATTCAAATAAATATTTCGGATAATGAAATACGATAAAAACGATACGATTTTGATAATAGCTTTTTGAGCAACGAAACGCTCGGGTTTATTTTAATAATTAATTTAATTAATTATTAACTTTTTAAAATATTTAATTTATTGGGTTTTTAATAAATTAAGTGATTGGTTGCGTTTAACGATCGGATTAGCATTCCGGGACTTCGGTACGACTAAACGGCACTTAAAACGGACCACGAATACACGGGATTACAAAACGAGAGCCCGAGAACCCATAGTGGGCCCCATAGTAGAAGGGCTTATGTGCAATTTAGGATAATTAGGGCTAGTATTTAAGGTTTGTGTTAAACCTAATTAGCTTTAATAAAATAAAACGCAGTTTTCTTCCCTCTTGCTCCCTCCCATCGTCGACCATATCATCACCACCATACCATCAATTTTTGATTTTTAGATTAAACCTTGAACACGAAAGTTGCAATTTCCGATCTCCTCTACGCGTTGTTGTATTTAATTTAGCGATCAAAGGTATAATTGCATGAACCCTAATTCTTAAAAATCTGATTTTCATGTGAGTTTCATAGTTATGTTGTCAATTGCTCAAGTCTATACGCGTACGTGTTGATTGTAATCGTTATTTTGATTGTTTGATGCGCTAGGGTTTAAAAACGAATTTGTATTTGTTTGATAAGAAAAATTAAGTTTTTCAAATGTTAATTATTATCTTATAATCAGATTCCTTGCGAAAAACTATTGAGTTTAGGCTTTGGATTCATTTGATTTCGTTTCCGTATGATTAAGTTATGTCGATTTGAATTATCGTTGTGTTATTGTTGCTTGATCAGAAATCTGGCATTGATAGAAAAAGAATTGGAATGTGAAACTTATACCACTGGAAATATAATTTAAAAACACTCAAGTTAGACTAGGATATCATGTCGTTTACTTATGTATAGCCCGAGATATGCTAGAGTTAGTGTAAATGTAGTTTTATACAGCACTTGCATGAGAATAACCTTGTATGATAAAATGTGTTAACTTCAGTGATTGAAGCTTTGCATATTTGAAAAGTAGACAAAAAGTACTTCATCTTTCATGTAGATATCATAGGCTAATTGTATCTAGATCTTCGGATAATCGTATGCGAGTGTGACTAACGAAATTTGAATCAAATCTGTAAATTGAACACGGTTTTGTACTTTGTGAATTTTGTATATTGATTGAGCATGTATTCTTCTGGAAAATAAAACTTAACATGATATTTGACTTATTGTTAGTTTATGTCAATCTCTTAAACCTTATGCATTGGGCACAATAGAGCCATACTTTATGTGAATTCTGATTTGAGCTGAAAACTGAATGATCAACTTGCACGAATAAACTGTACAAATTGGCTAAACAAAAGTGGCTAGATTTTTTATATGTGTTACTTTGATTTGTCCTTGAACTATGGCCACTCGTCTTGTATAAATTGCATGTTCCTAACTCCGGATATAGCCGAAATGAAATCAGTGCGCGGTCAGAAACTGACCTGGCAAACCCCAAATGTATTCCTTCTGATTCCTGACTTTTAATTGTCGTATGAGTCCCTGGCCGGACTTTTTGGAATCAATTTTGAGTCTAATTATGATCTGGAGTTTGTCATATTTACTTGAATTTTGTACTATGCGATAATGTGCTAAGTATGCTACGTGTTCATAAATTTTGTGCATAACGATAAACTGAAATTGTGAAAATGATTATTCATGACCTAAAACATATTGTTTGACTTAAGTTTGATATGTTGACAAATATTTGACATGAACCTACTGATGTTGACTTTATTTGACTACTTTGACCAAGTTTGACTTTTGGTTTGACTTTGGTTGACTTTGTTTGACTTGCATGATATAGTTGACTTTTACTTTGAGACGCGTCGAGTCTAGCAATAAGACAACGTACACTATGAAACCACACTTATATAAGATACATATATTGACCAACCTACATACGTATACTTATGTTACATTACTCGGGTCTAAACCGTACAGGTCATTTGTCTTTCATTCCGAGCTTATTCAAAGGTGAGTCTACAGTCCCGCTTTTTACTTGTTTTCAGGGATGAGAATATACGCTGTTATATTTACATTTTCAATTACTTTTATATTGACATGAGTACTACACATATGCATAATGAGTTTGTTCAAAAAGCCTCTAGCTTGAATACTTTTAATACCATCGGTGTAAGCACAATTTATATGGACGGATCCATTAGGTTGACAACCTCACCCACTATAAAAGCAGTGGTGCATTTATTTTGAACATTAAATACATTTGAACAAGTGTATAAGATTTTATGAGGTAAGGTCGGGTGTAGTGGTTTCTATACTCGGGTTAATGCTAGTATTCAGGTGCTCGATTTATGCAAGCGATAGAATCTCGTGGTCAAGGAAACTAAACTATTTTTCTGATAACTGTTTTTCAGATACTGTTACATTATTTTAAACCTGCAGATTCACTAACATTATTTGTTGACCTGTTTTTGCGTGTTGTTATTCGCAGGTCCTTAAGAGGTATGCTTCCGATGTGTTTGCTGCATGTCTGGCCGTGGAGTCAGCATTTGATTTTAAAGAACATTATTTACTTTCGCATTTAAAACTTTTATACTGTTTAAATACTGTTGGCTTGTGGTTACGATCACAACAGTGTTTCTATTTTGGGATTTCTGATTTTTGTTTTTGAAAGTTATTAATTTAAATAAAAATTAAATGCGATTGCTTTAAACGTCTCATATAGAGGGCGTAACTGTTAACTGTGGGACCGGAATTAACACGCTGTCAGATGGTATTTTGGCGGGGTGCTATAGTTGGTATCAGATAACGGTTCGTAGGGAAACTAGGACTTGCATTAGTGTGTCTGATTTAGTCATTAGGACGCCTTGATGAGTCTAGACTACGACCGAAACTTAGTCATTACATGAGTACTTTGTGACTAACGTTATTTACTTGACTAATCTGTTTTGTTTGTGTTCTTGTACTATGAGTTAGATGTCACAAGATTCAGGAAGCAGTGACAGCGACTCCAGTGTGGCTGAGGTGAATGCTCCAGCCCCAGCACTAGCACCTGCTCCGCATCGGATACCTAACCATCCCGTGAACCTTTATGCATTGGATTTGGTTCATACTAACCGTAACAGGGATATTGTTGATCGTGTTAATGCTTTGAGCGATATTGCTAGGACATATCCGCACCCCGATGATCTAGAGAGGATGGAGGAAAGAGTCACAGGTATAAATACTTATACGTACGAGGCTGAAGTAAGGTCCGTTGAGATGGCAAGATTGATAGCAGCCTTAACTGCCAGTGTTGCTGCGTTAGAGGCGGAACGTAATAGGCCGAGGAATGATGGACATGCCTTCCGTACTCGACAGAAGAGGAAGTGAAGGGTCGTTGACCATGAGCTTCTTTTCCTTTTTCATCCGCCATACCTTCTTTAATTGATTATATAAGACTTACCGGGTGTTATAAACCGGGCTATTAGCATATTATGTTTATTGTTTGGTTTACTACTTTGGAATTTGGTTTATCACTCTTGGATTATACTTATATTAATGGTGGATTATGCTATTGGTAACTATTATCTTTTATTGCATGCAGTAATATTCTGTATTTAGTAACTTGTATGATCATAATACTTATGTTATGTTATACTACTACTATTGCCATTAATGTTACTACTTAGTGTTACTATCACCACTATCACTACATGACACTAGTACCACTACTACTACCACTAGTGTTACTACTAACACTACTAACACTACTATCACTACTTTTCACTACTAGCGAATCTTTTCGTACTATTATTTACTAGTCTTCAATACTCGTTGCTAGTATATTTTCATATATAGCGTTGTTTTGACACTGACCTGGTGTGTTTTTCTGTGTTGAAGATGCCTCCGAAGGAATCAACCGCCGCCCAAATCAGGAGAATGGTCGCCGAAGGAATCGCGGCTGAAAGAGCTGAACTACTGAGGGAATTCAACAACGCTCGAAACAGTAATGATCATGGTGGCTCGAGCAACACTAATGGAAACGGCACACAAGGCCGTAATGGATGTTCTTACAAAACGTTCACTAGTTGCAACCCGCATTCTTTCAATGGAACCGAGGGACCAGTTGGTCTCACTAGGTGGTTTGAGAAGCTCGAATCGGTTTTCCGCATTAGTGGTTGTAATGATAACGACAGGGTAGGCTTTGCAACGGGCACACTGGCAGACAGTGTGCTCACCTGATGGAACAACTATGCTCAATCCCTGGGTCGTGATCAGGCTTATGCCCTACCTTGGGACACTCTGAAGCAAAGAATGATCGAGGAGTATTGTTCGAGGAACGAGGTTAAGAAAATGGAACGCGAGTACCGAGTGCTGAAGTTAGTAGGCAACGACCTCACCGCCTATAACAAGAGGTTCTTTGAGTTGGCGTTAATGTGTCCTGAAATGGTTACTCCGGAAAGGCGTAAGGTAGAACTGTACATTGAAGGTCTGAGTGAGAACATTCAAGGCGGGGTCACTACTTCAAAACCTACAAATGTACAGGAAGCTATTGACATGGCTAGTTTGCTATTGGATCAGATTGCCCAGAGAGGGAAGGGCACTACAGTGAATGAGAATAAGTCAAACGATGGTAAAAGGAAGTGGAACGGTGGTCAGGACAAGAATTCCAATCAACGGCCGTTCAAAAAGCAAGATTCTTACCGTAACGACACTGGAACCACAGGAACAAACTCCGGGTATAAGGGCAAAAAGTCACAATGTCATAAGTGTGGCAAGCATCATACTGGAAATTGTTCTGTTCTAAATTGTGACCATTGTAAGAAGTTTGGTCATTTGTCAAAAGATTGCAAGGTTAATCTTAACGGCAACACCAACAACAACAGCACTGCAAACAACGCGAACAACGCTAATGGTGGTAAGAACTGTTATGGTTGTGGGCAGCCGGGTCATTTCAAAAAGGATAGTCCTAAGAACAACAATGGAAATGCTTGAGGAAGGGCGTTCAACATCAATTCTGCGGAAGCTCGTGATGATCCAAAGCTAGTCACGGGTACGTTTTCACTTGATGATCAAGTTGTTTATGTTTTGTTTGATACTGGCGCTGATAGAAGTTTTTTATCAAAGGATATTTGTCACAATGTTAAGAAACCCGTTTCTCCCCTAGATAACGTGTATTCCATAGAACTAGGGAATGGTAACTTGATGAGAGCTGATAAGATTTATCGTGATTGTACCTTGATGTTAGAGGGTAAGCCTTTTAGCATTAATGTGATACCTATTAAACTGGAAAGTTTTGAAGTTGTGGTAGGAATGGACTGGTTAGCTGATAACAAAGCCGAGGTGGTCTGTGACCTAAAGGCTATTCGTATTCCTATTGCTGATGGTGAACCTATGATGATTTATGGTGAAAAGAATGGCTCACAATTACATCTCATTAATTGCTTGAAAGTCCAGAAGTATGTGAGAAAGGGATGTATCGCGTTCTTGGCTCATGTAAGCCAAATTGTACCAGAAGAAAGGAGACCCGAAGACGTTCCTATATTTAAGGAATTTCTGGAAGTTTTTCCAGAGGAATTACCTGGTCTCCCACTGCATCGAGAAATTGAGTTTCAGATAGACTTAGTGCCAGGTGCGGCACCAGTGGCTCGCGCACCGTACAGACTTGCACCCCCAGAACTTCAAGAGTTGTCTAGTCAATTGCAAGAGTTGTTAGACAAGGGATTTATTAGACCGAGTTCTTCGCCTTGGGGAGCTCCGGTCCTGTTTGTTAAGAAGAAGGATGGGTCGATGAGGTTGTGTATCGACTACAGAGAATTGAACAAGCTGACAATCAAGAATCGGTATCCGCTACCGAGGATTGATGATTTATTTGATCAGCTGCAGGGATCTAGCTGTTATTCAAAGATTGATTTGAGATCCGGGTATGTAACGACCCGTCAAAATCGCTATTGACGCGGCACGTTAATCATTGATTCCACAGTGAGGTTTTGACCTCTATATGATACGTTTTGATAAAATATTGCATTCATTAAAATAAGTGACTTTCTAAACATAGAAAGTTATAAACATGTGGGCGAGTGCTTAGGTATAATACATAAGTCTTTAATTTACAGGTTGACATTACAGTCCAATTATTTATTACACAACGCAGTTTTATTTTGAATGCAATAAACTTTGTACAAAGCATGAGAGACTCCATGCAGGCAACAAGCACATCACAGCGGAAGCATTCTAAGGACCTGAGAATAAAACATGCTAAAAAGTCAACACGAATGTTGGTGAGTTATAGGTTTAATTGCTCGAGTCATAAACATATATAAAGATAGACCACAAGATTTCATCAAAAGTTTATCAATAGATTCTACGTAACAGAGCACCCTGGTAACTAAACTTAACGCTATAGTGATAATTACCCCATTCATTTTAATGCACACAAACCAACGTGTCTTAAACTCAAATAACATACGTCCGTTAAAAGGCTAGCGCTCTAGCTCGGACGGGGATGTCAAGCCCTATGGATCCATATACAATTATTCGCACCCACCAGTCCATATCCTATGTATTGGCAGCTACTAGTTACCAAAGCTAAGAGATTTTTGGTTTAACTCAGTGTAGAATTTAGTATGTACTTGTGTCTTATCGCGTTTAAAATAAATTGCATGTATTCTCAGCCCAAAAATATTTAAAGTATTTAAAAAGGGAGACTATAAACTCACAGTTCAATATTGAGACTCAATATTGTAGGCAAATTGCGTAGACGTAATGATGGTAGACGACTGTATGGTTGGCCTTGGATTCAAGAACAATACCCCGAACAATACCCAATATTTCTTTAGCTTAAAGCGGTTTGAAACCCGAATTAAAAACACCCCCGTATATACCTTATTATTATTAAATTTAAATTTAAAATTATAATTATAATATAAATATAAATAAAGATTATAGAAGAAGAAAAAGCGTGAGGATTTACGTCGAGCAAAATGACCTTTTATAATACTTTTGCATTTACTGTAGCTCATGCGATCGCATGGCCGCCTTTTTCAGTGTTTTTGCCATGCGATCGCATGCCCGCCTTTTTCGTTTTTGTTTGCTAGCTCGTTGACATCAAATAGTGTTTTACGGTAGCAAATAGTGTTTACTGTAGCAAATCACTGTAGCACTGTAGCACTGTAGCAAAATACGGTTTCACTGTAGCAAATACTATTTTACTGTAGCAAATAGTGTTTTACTGTAGCAAAGTCATTTTTACTGTATCAAATAGGGTTTTACTGTAGGAAAGTCATTTTTACTTGTACATATATATATATATATACATACATATAATTGTTCATGAATCGTCGAGAGTAATCAAAGGTAATTGTATATATGAAACAGTTCTAAAATTTTGAGACTCAATATAACAGACTTTGTTTAACGTTTTAAAATAATAAATCGTATAGAGAATTGGTTTAAATAAGTCAAAAAAAATTTCGGGTCATCACAGTACCTCCCCGTTAAAGAAAATTTCGTCCCGAAATTTTGAGTAGTACCTGTTTCATGAGCGATATCAGTGAACAAATGTGGATACTTTTTCTTCATTTGATCTTCTCGTTCCCAAGTAAACTCGGGTCCTCGTCTTGCGTTCCAACGAACCCTAACTATCGGTATTTTACTTTGTTTTAATTGTTTGACCTCACGGTCCATGATTTCAACAGGTTCTTCGACAAAATGGAGTTTATCATTAATTCGTATTTCATTAAGAGGAATTACGACATCCTCTTCAGCTAAACATTTCTTCAAATTTGACACGTGAAATGTGTCGTGAACACTACTAAGTTCTTGCGGTAGCTTTAATCGATAAGCAACTATTCCAATTCTTTCGGTGATTTCAAAGGGTCCTACGTACCTAGGACTTAGCTTACCTCGTTTACCGAATCGTACAACACCTTTCCAGGGTGACACTTTCAACATGACTTTGTCGCCCACTTGAAATTCTAGCGGTTTTCTTCTTACATCAGCATAACTCTTTTGGCGACTCATGGCCGTTTTCAATCGCTGTTGTATTTGAATGATCTTTTCGGTGGTTTCGTGAATAATTTCTGGTCCAGTAAGTTGTCTTTCTCCTACTTCACTCCAACATATAGGAGATCTGCACTTTCTACCGTAAAGTGCTTCAAATGGCGCTGCGTTGATGCTCGTATGATAGCTGTTATTGCATGAAAATTCTGCCAACGGTAAGTGTCAATCCCAACTGGTTCCAAAGTCAATCACGCATGCACGTAACATGTCTTCCAATGTTTGTATTGTTCTTTCACTTTGACCATCTGTCTGTGGGTGATAAGCGGTGCTCATATCTAATCGAGTTCCCAATGCTTTTTGTAATGACTGCCAGAAATGTGATGTGAATAGGGTGTCGCGATCAGATATGATGGAGATAGGTACACCATGCCTGGAAACTACTTCCTTCAAATATAGGCGTGCTAATTTCTCCATACTGTCTGTCTCCTTTATTGGTAGAAAGTGAGCTGATTTAGTTAGACGATCAACTATCACCCAAATAGTATCATGACTACTTGTAGTCCTTGGCAATTTCGTAATGAAATCCATGGTTATTCTTTCCCATTTCCACTGCGGAATTTCCGGTTGTTGCAGTAATCCTGACGGCTTTTGGTGCTCAGCTTTGACCTTTGCACACGTCAAACATTTGCTTACATAAGTAGCAATTTATGTCTTCATATTAGGCCACCAATAAAACTTCTTGAGATCGTGGTAAATTTTCCCGTTTCCTGGGTGAATTGAGTACCTCGTTTTGTGTGCTTCATCCAGTACTAGTTGCCTTAGGTTACCATGTTTTGGTACCCATATCCTACCAGCAAAATACAGGGTTCCATCGGCTTTTACTTCAAGTTGTTTTTCTAACCCCTTGCTCATTTCGCCTTTTTCGTTTTCTTCTTTTAAAGCTTTTAACTGTGCTGCTTGAATTTGCTTTGTGAGATCAGTACGAATTGTAATATTCAAAGCTCGGACCCTAAGAGGTTTTACTCTTTCTTTTCGACTTAAGGCATCAGCTACAACATTAGCCTTTCCGGGGTGGTAACGGATTTCACAATCGTAATCGTTTAATAACTCAACCCAGCGACGTTGCCTCATATTGAGTTGTTTTTGATCAAAAATATGTTGAAGACTCTTATGGTCAGTGTACACTGTACACTTGGTGCCATATAGATAGTGTCTCCATATTTTGAGTGCAAAAACTACTGCTCCAAGTTCTAAATCATGCATCGTATAGTTCTATTCATGAATTTTTAGTTGTCGTGAGGCATATGCGATAACTTTTGTGCGTTGCATTAATACACATCCTAAACCTTGGCGCGAAGCGTCACAATA
Source organism: Rutidosis leptorrhynchoides (assembly GCF_046630445.1). NCBI lineage: Eukaryota > Viridiplantae > Streptophyta > Magnoliopsida > Asterales > Asteraceae > Rutidosis > Rutidosis leptorrhynchoides. Next base: position 345,263,348 of record NC_092343.1, read on the forward strand.
GATCACGAAATCATCATTTCCTTCTGGTAATGACAAAATGGGTGCAGACGTTAACTTCTTCTTTAATAACTGAAATGAGGATTCCTGTTCCGTGAACAAATCATACTTCTTTCCCTTTTGAGTCAATGTAGTTAAGGGTTTGGCGATTCTAGAGAAATCTTGAATGAATCTTCGGTAGTAACCAGCAAGACCTAAGAATTGGCGGATTTGTGTTGGAGTCTTTGGTGTTTCCCATTTACTAATGGCTTCGATCTTGGCAGGGTCAACTTTAATTCCATGTTTACTGACAACATGGCCCAAAAATTGTACTTCTTGTAACCAGAAATCACACTTCAAAAATTTTGCGTACAATTCTTCTTTCTTGAGTATCTCTAGTACCAGTCTTAAGTGTTGCTCATGTTCTTCGAGTAAATCAATATGTCGTCGATAAAAACAATGACAAATTTGTCTAAATACGGTCTACAGATACGATTCATTAGATCCATGAATACTGCTGGAGCATTAGTTAATCCAAAAGGTATGACTAGAAACTCATAGTGACCGTAACGGGTTCTGAACGCGGTTTTAGGAACATCTTCTTCCTTCACTCTCAGCTGATGATATCCGGAGCGTAGATCAATCTTGGAATAAACACTTGATCCTTGCAATTGATCAAACAAATCATCAATCCTCGGTAATGGGTACCGATTCTTGATCGTTAATTTGTTTAATTCTCGGTAATCTATGCACATTCTCATAGATCCATCCTTCTTCTTGACGAACAGAATAGGAGCACCCCAAGGTGAAAAACTGGGACGAATAAATCCACGGTCCAATAATTCTTGCAACTGGTCTTGTAATTCTTGCATTTCTGAAGGTGCAAGTCTATATGGGGATCGGGCTACAGGTGCGGCTCCTGGTATGAGATCAATCTGGAATTCTACACATCTGTGTGGAGGTAGCCCGGTAATTCTTCTGGAAATACTCCGGGATATTCTCTTACAACCGGCATGTCATTAATGCTTCTTTCTTCAGTATCGATCTTCTTTATGTGTGCCAGAATAGCATAACAACCTTTTCTTATAAGTTTCTGGGCCTTCATACAGCTGATAAAGTTCAGCTTTGAGTTGCTCTTCTCCCCATAAATCATTAATGACGTTTCATCCTTACGAGGGATGCGAATTGCTTTCTCAGCGCAAACAACTTCCGCTCTTGTTTTGGACATCCAGTCCATGCCAACGATTACGTCAAAACTTCCTAATTCTACGGGTATCAAATCGATTTCGAAGGTTTCACCAGCGAGATTTATTTCGCAACCATGGCAAATTTTATCGGCTTTTATCAGTTTACCATTAGCTAATTCAATAGTATATTTATCGTCTAGAGGTAATGATGCACATTTTAGTTTAGAACTAAAGTCTTTACATATATAACTTCTATCAGCACCTGTATCAAACATAATAGAAGCTAGTTGGTTATTAACGGTAAACGTACCCGTGACAAGATTAGGATCCTCACGTGCTTCACTGGTACTAACATTAAATGCCCTCCCACGTGCGGGTTCTTTGTTCTTCTCCTTATCAGGGCATTGATTTATAAAGTGACCATACTTCCCGCATCCAAAACATTTCTTGACATCGGTCGGTTTTGTCTTTACTTCAGAAACGGTGGCATAACAATCTTTCGCCACATGTCCTTTCTTGTTGCACTTATCACAGACCACTTGGCAATAACCTACATGATGTGTGTAACATCTTTTGCAGAACGGATGGGATCCCTTATAGTTTGGACTTGCAGTTGACCCATCTTGTTTACCTTTAAAAGTTTCTTGTTTCTTCAGGTGAGTACTTTTGCCCTTATAGTCTTCCCATTTCCTCTTTCCTTCAGTTGTCTTGACTTCGATAATTGGTGTCTTAATCGAACTCTCTGTGATCTGGTCCATGAGCTGGTGTGCCATTGTCATGGTTTCCTGCATCATATTCGGTTTAGACGATGTAACATTTCCTTTGATATTGATCGATAAACCGTCAATATACATTTCTATCTTTCGTTTCTTGTTTGGCACCAATTCAGGACACAATAAGGCTAGTTCCATGAAACGCTTTTCATAGTTATTGAGATTCGCGCCGATAACCTTCAGATTACGTAACTCCGATTCCATTTTCTGATCTCGTTTCGAGGACAGTACTCTTCGATTAGCATCTTTTTCAGTTCTTCCTAAGAGATATCATATGCCGTATCTATTCCTTCTGCTTTAGCATAATTGTTCCACCAAGTAAGTGCACCGTCTTGCAACGTGCACGAAGCATACTTTGACTTGTCTCCGTTCGCACAATTACTGATTTTGAAAACGGACTCCATCTTTTCAAACCATCGGGTTAGACCGACTGGTCCCTCGGTTCCACTAAACGTCTATGGTTTGCATCCTTTAAAAGTTTTGTATGAGCATCCGTTTCGTGAGTTTGTGTTTACGCTGCTGCTTTGGCTGCTGCTTCGGCTGTTGCTTTTGTTGCCTCGGCTGCAGCAATTCTTTCATTCACACGTTTCTCGACTAGTTGCTCAAACTCAGCATCCGACATTTGAGACATGTTTCTTCAATAAACACAACAGATATAATTTAATCATATAGAATATTATATGTAAAATGAGTTGTCAATAGTTAATCGTAGCATATTAATAATATGAACTGATTATTATAAAAGCCTTTTCTTCTTATTAGCATTTTATAATTATTTCAAGGGTATTACCTACCCGTTAAGTTCATACATAATAGCTAGTACAAGGAATTAACTACTAAAATCCTAAAAATATTCCACTATGAAAAATTATAGCGAGTTACTACGTTATTATGTAATAATAATAATAAGAAGTAGTAATAATACAAATAATCATTCCATGCATTTATTATTAATAAACCAAAATAATACAATACCATACAATACCGATATTTTACATATGATTATTCTACATAACAAGATAGAGTAGCACACATAAGCAATAGAATAGCGCATGGAAGATTTATGGTTGCGAGGTCGTTTATTCATAACTATCAGAAACTTCTTCCCATTTGGTTCTCTCTGCCAATTGTTTGTGTGCACATGGTCCGACAGACATTCTGACAGCGTATTTTATTTTTGGTTGGGGTTTTGAGGTACCCGTTGCCTCAGTGGGTTTAATACAATAAGGGTGGTTACGGATCGAATGGTCATGTTCCTTTTTAATAATTAAGGACTTTTTATTATTGTGGTTGTTTTTATTATCTATAGCAAGTTGGAATTTCTCCTTAGTGATCTCTTTTATTTCATTAGCGAAATTCTCCTCCTTACTAATCTCGTCTGATGACGAACTGTCTGAGTCATGTGTAGGAGAATATGATGACGAACTGCGAGAATATGTACCGGTGGTCATGAACCGAAATCTGCCAGGCGTAATCGGCACAACCCGCCCGTCGGTGGTATATCTGGACCAATGTCCATATTTGTTTAGAAATAGATGATCCTCGTTTACTCCAGGGATCATGGGTCCATGCCAACGATACTGTGGCTCCGGAAAACTAGAGTTGGGTGGAGCTGGAACCTCCTCTGGGTTTACCGGGAGTTGAGATTCTCCGGCTAACACAATTTCTTCTTTAATAGGTATTGGAACGCCCTTTTCAGTTGTGGATAGAATAGATTCAGTGTCCGATTCCGAGTCGTACAAAATGATAGGATTAGAAGAAGTCATCTATCACATAATTGAAACAACAATTACGTTAGCATATAAATATATCACATATAATGTTTTTGACCAAATGATAAGCAAAAATCAGTAAAAACAGATATGGTCATAGTCCAGACACACTAATGCATCCTAACAATTACCAGTTAAACATACTAATGTAATTTCTGGTTCCCTATGACCTCAAGCTCTGATACCAACTGTAATGACCCGTTAAAATCGCTATTGACGCGACACGTTAATCATTGATTCCACAGTGAGGTTTTGACCTCTATATGATACGTTTTGATAAAATATTGCATTCATTAAAATAAGTGACTTTCTAAACATAAAATGTTATAAACATGTGGGCGAGTGCTTAGGTATAAGCAAAACCCCGAAATACATAAGTCTTTAATTTACAGGTTGACATCACAGTCCAATTATTTATTACACAACGCAGTTTTATTTTGAATGCAATAAACTTTGTACAAAGCATGAGAGACTCCATGCAGGCAACAAGCACATCACAGCAGAAGCATTCTAAGGACCGGAGAATAAAACATGCTAAAAATTCAACACGAATGTTGGTGAGTTATAGGTTTAATTGCTCGAGTCATAAACATATATAAAGATAGACCACAAGATTTCATCAAAAGTTTATCAATAGATTCTACGTAACAGAGCACCCCGGTAAATAAACTTAATGCTATAGTGATAATTACCCCATTCGTTTTAATACACATAAACCAACGTGTCTTAAACTCAAATAACATACGTCCGTTAAAAGGCTAGCGCTCTAGCTCGGACGGGGATGTCAAGCCCTATGGATCCATATACAATTATTCGCGCCCACCAGTCCATATCCTATGTACTGGCAGCTACTAGTTACCAAAGCTAAGGGATTTTTGGTTTAACTCAGTGTAGAATTTAGTATGTACTTGTGTCTTATCGCGTTTAAAATAAATTGCATGTATTCTCAGCCCAAAAATATTTAAAGTATTTAAAAAGGGAGACTATAAACTCACAGTTCAATATTGAGACTCAATATTGTAGGCAAATTGTGTAGACGTAATGATGGTAGACGACTGTATGGTTGGCCTTGGATTCAAGAAAAATACCCCGAACAATACCCAATATTTCTTTAGCTTAAAGCGGTTTGAAACCCGAATTAAAAACACCCCCGTATATACCTTATTATTATTAAATTTAAATTTAAAATTATAATTATAATATAAATATAAATAAAGATTATAAGAAGAAAAAGTGTGAGGATTTACGTCGAGCAAAATGACCTTTTATAATACTTTTGCATTTACTGTAGCTCATGCGATCGCATGAGTTTTCAGAATTTTTGCCTTGCGATCGCATGGCCGCCTTTTTCGTTTTTGTTTGCTAGCTCGTCGACATCAAATAGTGTTTTACTGTAGCAAATAGTATTCACTGCAGCAAATTGTGTTTACTGTAGCAAATAGTGGTTTTCACTGTAACACTGTAGAAAAATACGGTTTCACTGTAGCAAATAGTGTTTTACTGTAGCAAATAGTGTTTTACTGTAGCAAAGTCATTTTTACTGTACCAAATAGGGTTTTACTGTAAGAAAATCGTTTTTACTTGTACAATATATATATATATATATATATATATATATATATATATATACATACATATAATTGTTCATGAATCGTCGAGAGTAATCAAAGGTAATTGTATATATGAAACAGTTCTAAAATTTTGAGACTCAATCTAACAGACATTGTTTAACGTTTTAAAATAATAAATCGTATAGAGAATTGGTTTAAATAAGTCAAAAAAAAATTTCGGGTCATCACAGGTTATCATCAATTGAGAGTCAAAGAAGCTGATGTCCAAAAGACAGCGTTTAGAACACGTTATGGGCATTATGAGTTTACAGTGATGTCATTTGGTTTGACGAACGCACCAGCAGTGTTCATGGACCTCATGAACCGTGTGTGTAAGCCATACCTAGATAAATTCATCATTGTGTTCATTGATGATATATTGGTATACTCCAAGAATAGAGAAGAGCACGAACATCATCTACGTTTGATATTGACTATGCTTAGAGAAGAGCAGTTGTATGCAAAGTTCTCTAAGTGTGACTTTTGGTTACCAGAGGTACAATTTCTTGGCCATGTTGTAGGGGCCAATGGAATACAGGTCGATCCAGCAAAGATTGAGTCGGTTAAGAATTGGGAAACTCCAAAGACGCCAACGCAGATTAGGCAATTTTTGGGTCTAGCTGATTACTACCGGAGATTCATTGAAGGATTCTCTAAGATCGCTCGACCATTAACCGTATTGACTCATAAGGGCAAGAAGTTTGAGTGGTCAGAGCCACAAGAGACATCATTTCAGTTGTTGAAAGAGAAGTTAACAACTGCACCAGTATTGTCTCTACCCGAGGGAAGTGAAGATTTTGTTGTTTATTGTGATGCCTCACGTCAAGGAATGGTTTACGTGCTTATGCAACGAAACAAAGTTATTGCTTATGGATCGCGTCAGTTAAAGATTCACGAGCAGAACTACACTACACACGACCTTGAGTTAGGAGCTGTTGTCTTTGCACTCAAAATGTGGAGACACTACCTGTTTGGAACCAAGTTCACTATCTTCACTGACCATAAGAGTTTACAGCACATATTCGATCAGAAGCAGCTCAACATGAGACAACGACGTTGGATGGAACTACTTAATGATTATAACTGCGAACTTCAATACCATCCAGGCAAGGCGAATGTTGTGGCAGATGCCTTAAGCAGGAAGGAGCGAGAGAAACCTCTTAGGGTTGAAGCGCTTAACATAGTTGTCCGTACGAATCTCACATCACAAATCCGCGAAGCACAACAAGAAGCCATGAAACAGGGGAATGTTGATGTTGAATTTCTCAAAGGGATGGATAAGAAGTTTGACATCAAGGAGGACGGAACACGGTACTTTGCTAACCGAATTTGGGTACCAAAGTTTGGTAGATTGAGAGAACTAGTGTTGGAAGAAGCACACAAGTCGAGATACTCAATTCATCCGAGATCAGATAAAATGTACCAAGATTTGAAGGCATTTTATTGGTGGCCGAACTTGAAAGCTGACATTGCCACTTATGTGGGGAAGTGCTTGACTTGCGCTAAAGTCAAGACTGAGCATCAGAAGCCATCAGGATTATTAACTCAACCAGAGATTCCCCAGTAGAAGTGGGAAGGTATTTCCATGGACTTCATTACGAAACTGCCAAGAACGGCGGGAGGTCACGATACTATTTGGGTTATCGTGGATCGTCTCACTAAGTCCGCACACTTCTTACCGATAAGGGAAACTGATAAAATGGAGAAGTTGGCTCAAAGCTATATTAAGGAAGTCGTCTCTAGGCATGGAGTGCCTATATCTATTATATCCGACCGCGACAGCAGATTTACTTCCAGGTTTTGGCAATCATTGCAGAAAGCAATGGGGACTCGTTTAGATATGAGTACAACATATCACCCCCAGACGGATGGCCAGAGCAAACGAACTATTCAGACTTTTGAGGACATGTTGAGAGCGTGTGTCATTGAATTCGGAAACGGATGGGATAAGCATTTACCACTAGCTGAGTTCTCATACAATAACAGTTACCATACGAGCATTAAAGCTGCACCTTTCGAGGCATTGTATGGAAGGAAGTGTAGATCTCCCGTTTGTTGGAGTGAGTTGGGAGATAGTCAGTTGGCAGGTCCTGAGATTATTCAGGAGACAACTGAGAAAGTTCTACAGATTCAGGAACGATTGAGAACGGCTCGAAGTCGACAAAAGAGTTATGTCGATGTTAGACGAAAGGATATAGAATTCTAAGTTGGAGACAAAGTTATGCTTAAAGTATCACCTTGGAAGGGTGTTGTACGATTTGGGAAACGAGGTAAACTGAGTCCTCGCTATGTTGGACCATTTGAGATAATTGAAAGAGTTGGACCAGTAGCTTACAGATTGGAACTACCACAAGCACTCAACGGTATTCATGACGTTTTCCATGTATCCAATCTAAAGAAGTGCCTAGCCGATGATAATTTGATTATTCCTTTAGAGGAACTACGTATCGACGACAAACTTCATTTCATCGAGGAACCTGTTGAAATCTTGGGCTGTGAGGTCAAACAGTTGAAGCAAAGCAAAAATCCTATCGTTAAAGTTCGGTGGAACGCGAGAAGAGGACCAGAGTTCACGTGAGAGCGTGAAGACCAGATGAGGCTGAAGTATCCACAAATGTTTCCCGAGGAAACCACTTCAGCGGACGATCACTAAAATTTCGGGACGAAATTTTCGATAACAGGTGGGTAATGTAACAACCCTGATTTTTCCGTTACTTTCGCTAACCTTCCGTTAGTTTATTTAACGGCGATTATTTAACTTTTATGTGGTTAGTGTATTAAATGCGTACTTGACCTTTGGAGGGTTTCAATAATTGATATGGGTTGATATTAATTCAAATAAATATTTCGGATAATGAAATACGATAAAAACGATACGATTTTGATAATAGCTTTTTGAGCAACGAAACGCTCGGGTTTATTTTAATAATTAATTTAATTAATTATTAAGTTTTTAAAATATTTAATTTATTGGGTTTTTAATAAATTAAGCGATTGGTTGCGTTTAACGATCGGATTAGCGTTCCGGGCCTTCGGTACGACTAAACGGCACTTAAAACGGACCACGAATACACGTGATTACAAAACGAGAACCCGGGAACCCATAGTGGGCCCCATTCGGCTGAACCCCACCTCCTCCCCCCTTATTTTGTTAATTTTGGCTAGTGGAAGGGCTTATGTGCAATTTAGGATAATTAGGGATAGTATTTAATGTTTGTGTTAAACCTAATTAGCTTTAATAAAATAAAATGCAGTTTTCTTCCCTCCTGCTCCCTCCCATCGTCGACCATATCATCACCACCATACCATCAATTTTTGATTTTTAGATTAAACCTTGAACACGAAAGTTGCAATTCCCGATCTCCTCTACGCGTTGGTGTATTTAATTTAGCGATCAAAGGTATAATTGCATGAACCCTAATTCTTACAAATCTGATTTTCATGTGAGTTTCATAGTTATGTTGTCAATTGCTCAAGTCTATACGCGTACGTGTTGATTGTAATCGTTATTTTGATTGTTTGATGCAATAGGGTTTAAAAACGAATTTTTATTTGTTTGATCAGAAAAATTAAGTTTTTCAAATGTTAATTATTATCTTATAATCAGATTCCTTGCAAAAAACTATTGAGTTTAGGCTTTGGATTCGCTTGATTTCGTTTCCGTATGATTAAGTTATGTCGATTTGAATTATCGTTGTGTTATTGTTGCTTGATCAGAAATATGGTATTGATAGAAAACGAATTGGCATGTGAGACTTATACCACTGCAAAGATAATTTAAAAACACTCAAGTTATACTAGGATATCATGTCGTTTACTTATGTATAGCCCGAGATATGCTAGAGTTAATGTAAATGTAGTTTTATACAGCACTTGCATGAGAATAACCTTGTATGATAAAATGTTTTAACTTCTGTGATTGAAGCTTTGCATATTTGAAAAGTAGACAAAAATTACTTCATCTTTCATGTAGATATCATAGGCTAATTGTATCTAGATCTTCGGATAATCGTATGCGAGTGTGACTAATGAAATGGGAATCAAATCTGTAAATTGAACACGGTTTTGTACTTTGTGAATTTTGTATATTGATTGAGAATGTATGCTTCTGGAAAATAAAACTTAACATGATATGTGACTTATTGTTAGTTTATGTCAATCTCTTAAACCTTATGCATTGGGCACAATAGAGCAATACTTTATGTGAATTCTGATTTGAGCTGAAAACTGAATGATCAACTTGCATGAATAAACTATACAAATTGGCTAAACAAAAGTGGCTAGATTTTTATATGTGTTACTTTGATTTGTCCTTGAACTATTGCCACTGGTCTTGTATCAATTGCATGTTCCTAACTCCGGATATAGCCGAAATGAAATCAGTGCGCGGTCAGAAACTGACCTGGAAAACCCCAAATGTATTCCTTCTGATTCCTGACTTTTAATTGTCGTAAGAGTCCCTGGCCGGACTTTTTGGAATCTATTTTGTGTCTAAATATTATCTAGAGTTTGTCATATTTACTTGAATTTTTTACTATGATATAATGTGCTAAGTATGCTACGTGTTCATAAATTTTGTGCATAACGATAAACTGAAATTGTGAAAATGATTATTCATGACATAAAACATATTGTTTGACTTAAGTTTGATATATTAACCAATATTTGACATGAACCTACTGATGTTGACTTTATTTGACTACTTTGACCAAGTTTGAATTTCGGTTTGACTTCGGTTGACTTTGTTTGACTTGCATGATATAGTTGACTTTTACTTTGAGACGCGTCGAGTCGAGCAATAAGACAACGTACACTATGAAACTACACTTATATAAGATACATATATTGACCAACCTACATACGTATACTTAGGTTACATTACTCGGGTCTAAACCATACCAGTCATTTGTCTTTCATTCCGAGCTTATTCAAAGGTGAGTCTACAGTCCCGCTTTTTACTTGTTTTCAGGGATGAGAATACACGTTGTTATATTTACATTTTCAATTACTTTTATATTGACATGAGTACTACACATATGCATAATGAGTTTGTTCAAAAAGCCTCTAGCTTGAATACTTTTAATACCATCGGTGTAAGCACAATTTAGATGGACGGATTCGTTAGGTTGACAACCTCACCCACTACAAAAGCAGTGGTGCATTTATTTTGAACATTAAATACATTTGAACAAGTGTATAAAATTTTATGAGGTAAGGTCGGGTGTAGTGGTTTCTATACTCGGGTTAATGCTAGTATTCAGGTGCTCGGTTTATGCAAGCGATAGAATCTCGTGGTCAAGGAAACTAAACTATTTTTCTGATAACTGTTTTTCAAATACTGTTACATTATTTTAAACCTGTAGATTCACCAACATTATTTGTTGACCTGTTTTTGCGTGTTGTTATTCTCAGGTCCTTAAGAGGTATGCTTCCGTTGTGTTTGTTGCATGTCTGGCCGTGGAGTCAGCATTTGATTTTAAAGAACATTATTTACTTTCGCATTTAAAACTTTTATACTGTTTAAATACTGTTGGCTTATGGTTACGATCACAACAGTGTTTCTATTTTGGGATTTCTGATTTTTGTTTTTGAAAGTGATTAATTTAAATAAAAATTAAATGCGATTGCTTTTAACGTCTCATATAGAGGGCATAACTGTTAACTGTGGGACCGAAATTAACACGTCGTTAGATGGTATTTTGGCGGGGTGTTATATATTTGGACTTACTCATCGATAAATTATTTTATAATAAATGTAATTTATAAAATTGAGCGTTGTGGTCATTTGCTTCTATAAATCAGTGGCTCGTTGTTTATCAAAATATATTATTTTAAATTAGGACATTTTATAACTAAGTTAATATATATATATATATATATATATATATATATATATATATATATATATATATATATATATATATATATATATATATATATATATATATATATATATATATATATATATATATATATATATATATATATTCAGTTAGAAATATAAATTTATACATAATATATATATGTTTGAAATATTTATTTAATGATATAATGTTTGTCATTTCAAAACTAATTATATTTCAAAGATTATTATGTATAATCGTTTAAATAATAAAATTTACTATGTCGTAGCACGTTTACGTTTTTGAAACACTATATATATAAATTTATAATATAAAGCTTTAATTGATTTCTTCTAATTCTATATAATCAATTTACCTTTATAATAAATTACAATAACTCAGTTTTCGAAATCATTTTCATATATTTGAAAATAGATCAGTCGAACATTATGAAAACCAGTTCTCCACTAACTTTTGTCTAACCCACGTCAATTGACACATTTGTTCTTACTTGTAAATGACTTTACTAATTATTTCGAATATTGTTAAAATGGAAAGATTTCTCAAATCAACGTGGACCTCACAACAGAGACTTGTAACCATAACATGTTATATTTGATAATTCAATCATTTGATATTTTAATCTCATCGATAAATATATTAAGCATATATTGAAACAAATACGTTTATGTAAAGTATTATATGTTTAATTCTTTGTTAATATTCTCAAGTTATATATATATATATATATATATATATATATATATATATATATATATATATATATATATATATATATATATATATATATATATATATATATATACACACACACACACATATACACATATATATACAATCATGTCCGTTCATATAATGGTTCGTGAATCGTTGAAATTCGGTCGAGGTTATAATGAATGTATGAACACAGTTTAGAATTCTTGAGATTTAACTTAACAAACTTTGCTTATCGTGTTGGAAACATATAAAGATCAAAGTTTAAATTTGGTTGGAAATTTCCGGGTTGTCATAGTACCTACCCGTTAAAGAAATTTCCTCCCCGAAATTTGATCGAGGTCGTTATAGCTAACGATAAGAATGTTATTATGACGAATATGAGTTGATAAATATAGTTTTATCATCATTGAGTAATAAGGATAAAACAATTTGATTATGTGAAAAGTACGAGTGAAGCTATCGCAAAAGAGTGAAATGAGAAAATAAAGTTTCGTCATATCTTTTGACGTAGATACGGTTGATTTCCAGAGTTAAAGGGATTTAAAGGAAATCTTTGTAATAAGATTTGATTTTTTTTCCGGAAATTATGGAAATTAGGATCCTCTTTGATTAAATGCGATAATCTGTTTTGATTGCTCTGTCGGATATTTCACTATAAATCCACCCTCTTCGTTTCCTTATTTTCACAGCTCACATCTTCTATTCTTTCTTCCTCAATTCATACTTTAATGCATTCGTTAATATGCTCCCTCCAGTTCTGATTCTTGATATACTCCTAACCTTCATATCTGTCATTCTTCTTTTTCATCTACCACTAGAAGAATCTATTTACTTCTACTATACATTTGGTTTTATAGTGTTTTTAGTTCTCCCGTGTCTTTATATTGCAATATGCATCGATATTTATGGCTTATAAATTTTGGGTTGTTGTTGGGCTTTATATCTTCCATTATATTTCAAAGTTCCTGCTTCTGCCTTCTATAATCATTGTCATCCATAGTTAATGCTCCCTTCTATTTGCTGTGATTTATACTCCCATTTCTATTTCGGAGCTTCATTCTTTCGTTTCCTCTTCTTGCGATTAAGCACCGCTTGTAATGGTCCAGAATTCGTAGATATGAATTTCGGAATGAACATAGTTAATGTTCTAAAAAGAAAATTGTAATGGCAAGATCTTGATTTGTAAAATTACCAGAATAACTCGAAAAAGACCGAATCATCAAGAAAATATTTTCTTGATATTTTAGAGGTTAAATAGAATACAAGAGTCGTGTAACATGGCACATGATGACGGTATGGTCTGTGAATCATCACGTTCCATTTAGAAACTCAGCATGACTTACTGTAATATAATCACGTTGATCAAGTGTCATTATATTATACTAACTCATGCTTCAGTTCCTAACACTACTTCAAAAACATTCATATTTTAAACTCGAATGGTTCAGAATTTAGAAACTAAAATAGTTTCTTTTATGATATAACACAGATAGCGTGACGAGGTAATGATTTTAGATAAGAATGGCTATGAAAATATCTTCAGAAATATGGAGGATATTTATAATGGGAGATACGATGATATCATAGAATTTCTAACATCGATGGATGATAATGAAGATTTATCCGTAAAGGTTTAGAGTCAGGAGTAAGGTATTCGCTAAAGACTTCAGCAGACACTAAATCATTTGAATTCTTTGAAGGCAGATTTAGTCGTTGTGATTTGTCCACAGCCTCCTTCATGGTTTGCTCAATCCGTTTTTCAGTTCCAAACCTTCTCTTTTTCTGAGCTTTGCCAACACACTATTCTTTATCATCAAACTTTTTACTGTTAAGGTCGTTTATAGTTTTTGCTGCTTCATCAGCATTTTGAGAACTATTCAGCAGTTCGGGGTGTTTTTCAGAAACTTCACATTCGAAGTATGTAAGTCCGTTATATGTACACATATAACTGTTGGCGTAGACATGCTGCGAGATTTTAAAATACTGATTGCTAATTCCCGATGATTCGTATGACAATTCTCGTTACAGGATGCAGATGAATAAATGATGGGGTTTTGATAAATATAATGATTTTTTGAAAAAATTAAAGATCAGTGGAGTTGTTGGTAAGTTTATTGCTAATGTGGTGGAGCATAAACGGTTCCCCGATAACGATGGCGAAAGGGCAACGTATATATCGAGGTTATAATAAGATGTTTCAATTGAAAAGTCGAAGTTGACTTGCTGTAGCTGTGACAAAACTGGCTACTTTGGAAAGGAATCGCAAAGTTATTTTTGCTAATAAATGCCAAAGGATCTGACACAGGTATGTGTTAAACTTTTACTTTGGTTTTGAGATTTTTTTAGGTGCATGACTGTGGGTAACATGTGGTTGGATCATCATCTTGATTGTTCATTATTTAAAGTGTCTTTAGGGATTTCGAAGGGTTTAAACACAGTTTGTAATTGTTAATATACCTATGAGGTTCTAGGATTTTGAATGATACAACAATTTTTCTGGGTTCTATGAATAGAATGATGTTCTAGCACAGTTTTGAAGTCAAAGTATAGATTTGAAAGATGTAAGAATCTAAGAGTGATGTCTTCTGTTAAATCTTGACTTGAATTTTGATTCTTCAAAATTAGAATATGTAATCAATTTTTGATGAGAATGGTTGTTTTGATTTTTATAAAAGAATGTATATTGTTGTGAGAGTAGTGAGTATAGTTGGTGATTGTTGAATCAGATTTGAAGAATGTAACATTTTAATTGTGAATTTATATATATCTCTCGGGTATTACCTACCCGTTAAAAACAAAATTTCACAGTTAATATATTGTACAAAAATTTCATTACAGCCTTTATAAAAATATATAAGTGTATATTTTCTTCAAATGTAACATAGATTTAATGAGTTAATATTAAATTAAACTCATTTGATTTACGGTTGAAATTAGAATTGAATAATCCCTAAAACTTTAGAAATTACATAACTTTTACGAAGTATTTCTTCAATGAAATTGAAATTATGAATCAATACTTCGTTGTTGATTTGTAATGATGTCCACGATGATTCTTGAACTGGCGAAGCTTGTGATATTAAAGATGCTGTTGGTACTGACGGTGCTAGTGATGTTGACGATACTGTAGATGCTGTTGGTAAAACGAGTCTAGCTTGTAAATCGTGCACCATTCCGGTCAGGGTTTCTACTCAACTGTCTCTGTTCACTCATCTGATTTGTAATCAAAATCAAAATAATCTCTAAGATTTTGGAGATTACATAATTGCCGCAAAATCTTTCTTCAATGAAGTTATAATCAATACTTCATCGTTGATTCTTATTAGTACTCCTTGGTATCTATGGTACGTACGACGTTGATGCTCGTGGGACAGATTGTGAAGTTGAGGTTTGCAGTATGGATGTGGTTGTTGATGGTACTGTTGGTGCCGGTGATGGTGGTATTGTTGTTGCCGGTGCTGCTGCTATTGCTTACAACCTTTGCACCATATCCTCCAAAGTCATTACCCGAGAGCGAAGCTCGTTGACTTCTTCTATTACACCAGGATGATTGGTGGTTCGGATGAGCGGATGAATAAGATCTAGAATTTGAGATAATATGTAGTCGTGATGAGACACTCTGGAAATGAGAGAGAAAATGGTGTCTCGGATGGATTCGCCGGTAAGTGCTTCAGGTTCATCGCCAAGAGGGCAATGTGGTGGATGGAAAGGATCACCTTCTTCTTATCTCCGATGATTGAGAAGGCTACGAACCTATCCCCAATTCATCCAGAATAGATGATGGCTGATTAGTTGATCCATTCCGGTCACACTGCTTTCGGAGCTCGAGTGAGACTCCATACCGTAATTCGAGGGACTTGAACTAGTGGAGAGTTCCATTTTGTATGATTGAATAAGGATTTTTCGATATGAAATGAATTCTGGCTATCGGATGGTATTCTAATTACATAGAATATCTATATATATAGAGCAAAAGATTTCGTAGATTAAGGAGGAATTTACGGAATATGTCAGGCAAAGTTTACAGTAACAGATACGCTAAGATATGAATTAGCAGATACGCTAAGATATGAATTTTGTCTATACACTATTCATGCAATCAATGCAATAAGATGTGTCTAGACTAAGAATGATAAGCAGGTAATTTCTGATAAGAAATGATAAGTAAAAATTTTTGACATGCAACTAAGGTCAAAGTCCAGACTCACTAATGCATCCTAACAACTATCAGTTAGACACACTAATGCAGACCTGGTTCGCTAATATCACTGCTCTGATACCACATATAAAAACCCGTCCTAATCCATAAGAACGAATACAATAACATATGATTACATTGCGAGGTATTTGACCTCTATATGATACATTTTACAAACATTGCATTCGTTTTAAAAGACAAACTTTCATTACATCGAAAGTTGACAGGCATGCATACCATTTCATAATATCCAACTATAAATGATCTAATCTGTCATTTACTTAATCATAATATTTACTGAACTCAACGACTTGAATGCAACGTCTTTTGAAATATGACATGAATGACACCAAGTAATATCTTTAAATTGAGCAAATGCACAGCGGACGATTTCTTTCAATCCTGAGAGTAAACATGCTTTAAAGTGTCAACCAAAAGGTTGGTGAGTTCATTAGTTTATCATAATTTATCATTTTCATAATTTTAATAGACCACTAGATTTTCATATTTATAAGCAGAACCTCTCGTCTGCATAAAGATAAATCATTCATATGGTGAACACCTGGTAACCGTCATTAACTTTAATGCATAGAATATCCCGAAACTGAACCTCTCGTCTGTATAATATAAACCTCGAAGTACTAAAGCCATCCATAACCTGAATGGGGGTTGTTAGGCCCAATAGATCTATCTTTAGGATTCGCGTCAATTAGGAACAGAACCTCTCGTCTGCCTAATTCTTAGGTTACCAAGCTAAAAGGGGTGATATTCGATTTTGATAATCCAACCATAAAATGTAATTTTGATCACTTGTGTCTATTTCGTAAAACATTCATAAAAGCAGCGCATGTATTCTCAGTCCCAAAAATATATATAAAAAGGGAGTAATGATACTCACAATACTGTATTTCGTAGTAATTATGCATATGATGGCATTGAGCAAGTGCAAGGTTGGCTTCGAATTCACGAACCTATATTAATTATATATATTTATATGTTGGTCAATAACTGTCTAACAATTTATGTCAGTTCGTAGTGTATCGCAATCCTAATGCTCGAGACTAATATGCAAAAGTTAACAAAAGTCATTTTGACCAAAATAACTTCCAAAATTTATACATGATTATTATATAGTCTAAATATAGTCATTTTATACATTTAAATTTTTTTAACAAATTTTATTAGAGTAAATAATATAATTCATTTATTAATAGATAAAATTTTATATTAAAATTTATATAATAGAATTATACTTTTATATATCTTAAGTAATAAAATTTATAAAATTGATTTAATGTCATAAAAATATAATGATAGGTATTTATTAATGTAATTATATTACATGTAGTAAAATGTCTTTGTAAAATAATATCGATAATAATAATAATAAGTAAAAGTTGTATTATTTTGTAATAATAATTATTATTAATCTACTAGCAAAAATAACAATATTTATGTTTACTAAAAATGATATTAATTATGATTAAATGATAATTTTATTAATGATAATAATAATGATATTTTATAATAACAATGATATTTCTATTAAAAATAATAATTTTAGTAAAAATGATAGTTTAATATTAATAATACTTTTAATAATAATAATAATGATAATGATATTTTTACCTAAATCAATAATCTAAAATTTTTTTCTATCTCATCATGATACTTTTACTCATTAATTCCTAATCAATTTGTTAATAGCTTTTAATCGTCTTTTATATCGCGTTGATAATAGTAATCATAATAATTAGATATTATTAATATCAGTTTTAATTATAACAATACTAATAATAATAAATATTATGATAATATTAATGATAATATTAATAACTATTTTAATGATAAATAATAATACCAATTATAATCTGAACGATAATAACGATAGTAATAATAATAAAAATAATAATTTTTATTGATAATACCTTTTATTAATAACGTTAATTATAATAATAATAATAATAATAATAATAATAATAATAATAATAATAATAATAATAATAATAATAATAATAATAATAATAATTAGATTATAACGACGATAATAACGACGATAGTAATAATAATAATCATTTTAACAATAATACATAATATCATAGATAATCTAATTGACTATAACTTCTAATCCGTTCATCGAAATCATTCGATATCTAATTGAAAACTTCTTAATTTTTCACCAGCTTTCTAACGACATGCATATCATATACCTTATCTCAATCGCATATGTATCAAATTTTCAATTCATCAAAACTATCTTACGACTAAATTAAACATACAAGCATGCATAATCATATTTACTCGAGCACTAGTCAGGGATACACTAATAATATATAAAAGTTAAGTTATGATAAACATATATTGAAACAAATACGTTTATGTAAAGTATTATACGTTTAATACTTTGTTAATATTCTCAAGTTATAATATATATATATATATATATATATATATATATATATATATATATATATATATATATATATATATATATATATATATATATATATATATATATATATACATATATATATATATATATATACATATATATATATATACACACACACACATATATATACAATCATGTCCTTTCATATAATGGTTCGTGAATCGTTGAAATTTGGTCGAGGTTATAATGAATGTATGAACACAATTTAAAATTCTTGAGATTTAACTTAACAAAATTTGCTTATCGTGTTGGAAACATATAATGATCAAATTTTAAATTTGGTCGGAAATTTCCGGGTTGTCACACGGGAAACATTTGGTGGGAAATTTTTGGCAGGAAAACAGAAGATGGCTTTTTGTGCGAGAAAATTCTTCTATATAACTACCTCACTAATCACAACACTAGATGACTGCAACAATATGGCTGATAATTACCATTATGGTCCAGTAGAAACTTTGCCTGTGAAATTTTGTCGATCTTGTGGTTCAAAGATGGTTCTCAAAACTTGCTTGACTGATGAGTACCAGTACGGTCAATGATATTATGGTTGTGGTGGCAGGTTCGGCACCTTGATGTCTGAACTTTGTAGAAAGCGACAAATTTGGATTGATCCGCTCTCGTCTGATAGGGCACTTGAAGTGATACCAGAATTGTTAAGGTCCAAAAAAGATCTATAACGTTCACTCAAAACCGCAAAACGTCAAGCAAAAATGTTGAAACTGATGTTAATTTGTACTTTTGTAGCATTTGTGTCGTATTTTATTTTCAACTAACCGATGTAATCCCCTTTGGAAGTATTGTGTTGTAGTTTGTAGTTTCAGAATTAATTTCAGTTTCTAGTATTTCAGTTTCTAGTATTTCAGTTTCAGAATTAGTTTGTAGTTTAATAATCAATTTCAGTTTCTAGTATTTCAGTTTCTACTATTTCGGTGCATCTTCATGGTTGATATTGACGTCAGCCTTCCATCATTATCAATCAATTCAATTAGAAAATGTGATAAAAAGCAATTGATTATAACTTGTACATGCCTAAATCTGTTTATCTAAAAATACGACTGAAGCATACTGACATGAGATCTTCATAACTAAGGTAGACCCCACCACCTGACCATAACCTTCATCATAACACAGGTGCCGAGTTCTACCTCATCTCACCTCACCTCAACCTAGCCCAGGCCTATATATAGCCTAGCTACTTACATAAACCCGACCTGGTTAACTAAACAGACCATAACATGATTATTACATCCACTATTTCAATGAAACGTTTCCAATAGTATGCATCTTCATGGTTTATGCTAACGTAAGCCTTCCATCATCTAATCCACCAACACCACATTATGTGTTATATAATACGAGATAGAAACGTTCATGACCAACTTCGATATGATCTTACTGAACACATTTGGAGCCTTCCCCCAAACTTTAGAACTATGAATGCTTAAATTGTGTCATTTTTGTATTTTGAATTTCAATAAATTGTTGTATTTTAATAAACTGTGTAATTTGAATTTTCAATAAATCGTGTAATTTCAACATTTAATTCGTGTAATAAAGTTGTGTTGAGCAGAGATGCTCTGTATAAAGTTGTGTTGAGCAGAGATGCTCTGTATAAAGTTGTGTTGAGCAGAGATGCTCTGTATAAAGTTGTGTTGAGCAGAGATGTTCTGTATAAAGTTGTGTTGAGCAGAGATGCTTTGTATAAAGTTGTGTTGAGCAGAGATACTCTGTATAAAGTTGTTTCCACTATTACTTTATTAAAGCTGTATTCAACATGTATTTTTAATTCAAACATTGGATTCGTTCAAACAAGTGCTTCTACCCCTATAAATACAATCCATCAATTGTTAACAAACCACACCTCAAACACTTATCTCTCTATGAATGTTATGCTTCAAGTTAACTATGGTGGGGAATTCGACCGCAAGGTCAAGAATTATTCCACCGTCAATTCTGAACAGAGGGAGTATTGCATGAATGTCCGAAATTATCCGTTGTCTGAACTACTTGATTTTCTCAAAGAGGACATACCTCTTGCATTTTCACAAGTGTGGTCCTTCAAGGAACCCAATGTTCCAGCCAGTCTTCTTAAATATGAAGAAGACAGGACCATTCTTATGGGTCGAGCAGTGACCAACAATGAAATCATCAAGTTGTATATCGAGTTTCGGGATGAGTGCGAAAACATTGTGTCTGATGAAGAGGACTACGTGTGTAGTGACCCGAAATTTTCCATGTTTATATATATTAATTGAGATTGATATTTACATGATTAAATGTTTCCAACATGTTAAGCAATCAAACTTGTTAAGACTTGATTAATTGAAATATGTTTCATATAGACAATTGACCACCCAAGTTGACCGGTGATTCACGAACGTTAAAACTTGTAAAAACTATATGATGACATATATATGGATATATATATATAGTTAACATGATACTATGATAAGTAAACATATCATTAAGTATATTAACAATGAACTACATATGTAAAAACAAGACTACTAACTTAATGATTTTTAAACGAGACATATATGTAACGATTATCGTTGTAAAGACATTTAATGTATATATATCATATTAAGAGATATTAATACATGATAATATCATGATAATATAATAATTTAAAATCTCATTTGATATTATAAACATTAGGTTAACAACATTTAACAAGATCGTTAACCTAAAGGTTTCAAAACAACACTTACATGTAACGACTAACGATGACTTAACGACTCAGTTAAAATGTATATACATGTAGTGTTTTAATATGTATTTATACACTTTTGAAAGACTTCAATACACTTATCAAAATACTTCTACTTAACAAAAATGCTTACAATTACATCCTCGTTCAGTTTCATCAACAATTCTACTCGTATGCACCCGTATTCGTATTCGTATAATACACAGCTTTTAAATGTATGTACTATTGGTATATACACTCCAATGATCAGCTCTTAGCAGCCCATGTGAGTCACCTAACACATGTGGGAACCATCATTTGGCAACTAGCATGAAATATCTCATAAAATTACAAAAATATGAGTAATCATTCATGACTTATTTACATGAAAATAAAATTACATATCCTTTATATCTAATCCATACACCAACGACCAAAAACACCTACAAACACTTTTTTTCTTCAATTTTCTTCATCTAATTGATCTCTCTCAAGTTCTATCTTCAAGTTCTAAGTGTTCTTCATAAATTCTACAAGTTCTAGTTACATAAAATCAAGAATACTTTCAAGTTTGCTAGCTCACTTCCAATCTTGTAAGGTGATCATCCAACCTCAAGAAATCTTTGTTTCTTATAGTAGGTTATCATTATAATACAAGGTAATAATCATATTCAAACTTTGGTTCAATTTCTATAACTATAACAATCTTATTTCAAGTGATGATCTTACTTGAACTTGTTTTTGTGTCATGATTCTGCTTCAAGAACTTCGAGCCATCCAAGGATCTGTTGAAGCTAGATCCATTTTTCTCTTTTCCAGTAGGTTTATCCAAGGAACTTAAGGTAGTAATGATGTTCATAACATCATTCGATTCATACATATAAAGCTATCTTATTCGAAGGTTTAAACTTGTAATCACTAGAACATAGTTTAGTTAATTCTAAACTTGTTCGCAAACAAAAGTTAATCCTTCTAACTTGACTTTTAAAATCAACTTAACACATGTTCTATATCTATATGATAAGCTAACTTAATGATTTAAAACCTAGAAACGCGAAAAACACCGTAAAACCGGATTTACGCCGTCGTAGTAACACCGCGGGCTGTTTTGGGTTAGTTAATTAAAAACTATGATAAAGTTTGATTTAAAAGTTATTATTCTGAGAAAATGATTTTTATTATGAACATGAAACTATATCCAAAAATTATGGTTAAACTCAAAGTGGAAGTATGTTTTCTAAAATGGTCATCTAGACGTCGTTCTTTCGACTGAAATGACTACCTTTACAAAAATGACTTGTAACTTATTTTTCCAACTATAAACCTATACTTTTTCTGTTTAGATTCATAAAATAGAGTTCGATATGAAACCATAGCAATTTGATTCACTCAAAACGGATTTAAAATGAAGAAGTTATGGGTAAAACAAGATTGGATAATTTTTCTCATTTTAGCTACGTGAAAATTGGTAACAAATCTATTCCAACCATAACTTAATCAACTTGTATTTTATATTATGTAATCTTGAGATACCATAGACATGTATACAATGTTTTGACCTATCATGTCGACACATCTATATATATT
This sequence comes from Rutidosis leptorrhynchoides, assembly GCF_046630445.1. NCBI lineage: Eukaryota > Viridiplantae > Streptophyta > Magnoliopsida > Asterales > Asteraceae > Rutidosis > Rutidosis leptorrhynchoides. The sequence continues at coordinate 345,286,173 of NC_092343.1, forward strand.
TCAGAACAACCATAGACACTCTATATGTGAATGTTGGAGTTAGCTATACAGGGTTGAGGTTGATTCCAAAATATATATAGTTTGAGTTGTGATCAATACTGAGATACGTATACACTGGGTCGTGGATTGATTCAAGATAATATTTATCGATTTATTTCTGTACATCTAACTGTGGACAACTAGTTGTAGGTTACTAACGAGGACAGCTGACTTAATAAACTTAAAACATCAAAATATATTAAAAGTGTTGTAAATATATTTTGAACATACTTTGATATATATGTATATATTGTTATAGGTTCGTGAATCAACCAGTGGCCAAGTCTTACTTCCTGACGAAGTAAAAATATGTGAAAGTGAGTTATAGTCCCACTTTTAAAATCTAATATTTTTGGGATGAGAATACATGCAGGTTTTATAAATGATTTACAAAATAGACACAAGTACGTGAAACTACATTCTATGATTGAATTATCGAAATCGAATATGCCCCTTTTTATTAAGTCTGGTAATCTAAGAATTAGGGAACAGACACCCTAATTGACGCGAATCCTAAAGATAGATCTATTGGGCCTAACAAACCCCATCCAAAGTACCGGATGCTTTAGTACTTCGAAATTTATATCATATCCGAAGGGTGTCCCGGAATGATGGGGATATTCTTATATATGCATCTTGTTAATGTCGGTTACCAGGTGTTCACCATATGAATGATTTTTATCTCTATGTATGGGATGTGTATTGAAATATGAAATCTTGTGGTCTATTATTATGATTTGATATATATAGGTTAAACCTATAACTCACCAACATTTTTGTTGACGTTTTAAGCATGTTTATTCTCAGGTGATTATTAAGAGCTTCCGCTGTCGCATACTTAAATAAGGACGAGATTTGGAGTCCATGCTTGTATGATATTGTGTAAAAACTGCATTCAAGAAACTTATTTTGTTGTAACATATTTGTATTGTAAACCATTATGTAATGGTCGTGTGTAAACAGGATATTTTAGATTATCATTATTTGATAATCTACGTAAAGCTTTTTAAACCTTTATTGATGAAATAAAGGTTATGGTTTGTTTTAAAATGAATGCAGTCTTTGAAAAACGTCTCATATAGAGGTCAAAACCTCGCAACGAAATCAATTAATATGGAACGTTTTTAATCAATAAGAACGAGACATTTCAGTTGGTATCCGAGCGTTGGTCTTAGAGAACTAGAATTTTGCATTAGTGTGTCTTATCGAGTTTGTTAGGATGCATTAGTGAGTCTGGACTTCGACCGTGTTTACTTGAAAAATGATTGCTTAACAAATTTTGTTGGAAACTATATATTTTTAACATGTGAATATTATGTGATATATTAATCTCTTAACGCGTTTGATATTATGTGATAGATGTCTTCCTCTAGAACAAGTCCCATTGACTCACCTAATAATAATGAAGAGTCAAATGTAAATTGGAATGATTCGTGGACTGATTCACAAGTTCCCGAAGAGGAACCGGAAGAAGAGTCGGAACCGGAAGAAGAATCGGAACCGGAAGAAGAATCGGAACCGGATGAAGAAATAGAACCGGTGGGGGAAATAATAAAACGGTTAAGTAAAATAAAATCCTCAACCAACCGACCAAGGTTAATTATGGTCAATGGTGTTTCCGCCAAGGAAGCAAAATATTGGGAGGATTACTAATTCTCCGATGAATCGGATTCCGACGAGAATTCCGATGATGTTATAGAAATTACCCCAACTGAATTTAAAAAAGCAAAAGAAAATAATAAGGGAAAGGGCATAAAAATAGAGAAATCTAATTCCAACCCCGATGAACTTTATATGTATCGTCAACCCCCGAAGTCCTTAAGTTGTAACAATGACCCGGGAACCTCTAAACCACCAGGTTTTTCTAAACCAATGTGGAAAACGACGGCTCGTATTAGGGGAACATCATATATCCCTAGAAACTTGGCAAAACGAACTAAAACCGAAGAAGAAGAAGAAACAAGCGAGTCGGAATAAGATAGTTGTATTAGTGTGGTGTAATATATGTAATATAGTGTGCTTATGCTTTATGATATATGTAAAAATTGCTTGTATTAATAAGTATTTTTTTTTTATGAATCTAACTCTTGTCTATTTTAGAGTATAAAAACACAAAATGGATAGACAACCTAATATTTTAAGAGACCTACCCGGAGACATGATTGATGAAATCTTGTCTAGAGTCGGTCAGAATTCTTCGGCACAACTATTTAAGGCGAGATCAGTTTGTAAGACATTCGAAGAACGTTCCAAGAATGCCTTGGTTTATAAAAGGCTTTCGTTCGAAAGATGGGGGATATCACATTGGGAAATCCATAAGTTACGATGTGTTTACTTTGACGCATATATTGCGGGGAACCCAAATGCTATTTTACGCAATGGGTTAAGAAATTATTTTGACTCAATATATTCGAATATTGGACTTCGTGATTTAGAAAAAGCGGCTAACATGCAACATAAAGAAGCATGTTATGCTTACGGATTAGTAATGTTCGCTTCTCACCAAAGTGAGAACAAGAACATCGGGCTACAACTATTAAACAAAACGTTCCCACAAGTGACGGAGTCGGTAATTGGGGTAAGAAATGAGGTTTTTAGATTGTTACGGGACTGTTGGACATTACGTAACCCTCGTCCCTTTGACGACGTTACAACACGATGTCTTATCAACGGTCATAACGGTTATGTTCCACAAGACCAAGGATGGGAAGTAATCCTAGTAAAACCAGAATGCATGACTTGTTTCTGGACGTATGAATTACGTGTCCTTATTGCCTTTGCTGAACGACTTGTGTACTAGCTAGAATTATCTTCACACCCATCTTGTATCAAATTTATTGTGTGCTATATTTCATGCTATATGTAAAATAAGCGGTATTGTAAGTTTGTAAAATATTGTGTAAAAGTTTGAACGCGAAATATTATTATAATCAGTTTTTTCATATAGAATTGTAGTAGTTGAATTGTATATTAGCTACTAAGTATGAACTTAACGGGTAGGTACTACCCGAATTTAAACTTATAAAACGCTAATATGAAGAAAAAGCTTTTATAAATGAGTTCATATTATGCTACGAAATACTATTAACTACTCTTAATATTCTGTATGATTAACTTGTTCCATTTGACTATTTTGAAGGAAATGGCACCAACTACTCGACACACCGTGAATATGAATGAAGAGGAATTCCGTACTTTTCTATCTTCAAACATAGCCGCAGTACAGGCTGCGCTACATACCAAAAATAACCTTGGATCTAGCAGTACAGGAAATCGTGTAGGATGCACCTACAAAGAATTCACTGCCTGCAAACCTTTGGAATTTGATGGAACCGAAGGACCGATCGGATTGAAACGGTGGACCGAGAAGGTCGAATCGGTATTTGCCATAAGTAAGTGTACTGAAGAGGACAAAGTGAAGTACGCTACGCATACCTTTACAGGTTCTGCGTTAACATGGTGGAATACCTATCTAGAGCAAGTGGGACAAGACGATGCGTACGCACTACCGTGGTCAGCATTCAAGCACTTGATGAACGAGAAGTACCGTCCCAGAACCGAGGTCAATAAGCTCAAGACAGAACTTAGAGGGTTACGAACCCAAGGATTTGATATTACCACGTACGAAAGACAATTCACAGAATTGTGCCTATTATGTCCGGGAGCATTCGAAGATGAAGAAGAGAAGATCGACGCGTTTGTGAAAGGATTACCGGAAAGAATCCAAGAAGATATAAGTTCACACGAGCCCGCCTCCATACAACAGGCATGTAGAATGGCTCACAAGCTAGTGAACCAGATTGAAGAAAGAATTAAAGAACAGACTGCTGAAGAGGCCAATGTGAAGCAAGTCAAAAGAAAGTGGGAGGAAAACGGTGATAAGAATCACCAATACAACAACAACAGCAATTACAACAATAATCGCAACAATTATCCCAACAATCGCAACATCAATCGCAACTACAACAAACGGCCCAACAACAACAACAACAACAACAACAACAACAACAGCAATTACAACAATCATCCCAACAACAATAATAACCGCAACAACAACAACAACAATCAGAAGCAGCTATACCAAAGGTGTGAAAAGTATCACTCGGGGTTCTGCACCAAATTTTGCAACAAGTGTAAAAGAAATGGTCATAGCGCGGCGAAGTGTGTGGTCTACGGACCAGGGGTTAATAGAACGAAAGGAACAAATGGTGTCAGAACGAGTAATGGCGGAGCAAGTAGTGTCGGAGCAAGTTATGCCAATGTAGTTTGTTATAAATGTGGAAAACCGGGACACATTATTAGAAATTTCCCGAACCAGGAGAACACGAATGGACAAGGCCGCGGAAGAGTTTTCAATATTAATGCGGCAGAGGCACAGGAAGACCCGGAGCTTGTTACGGGTACGTTTCTTATTGACAATAAATCTGCTTACGTTTTATTTGATTCGGGTGCGGATAGAAGCTATATGAGTAGAGATTTTTGTGCTAAATTAAGTTGTCCATTGACGCCTTTGGATAGTAAATTTTTACTCGAATTAGCAAATGGTAAATTAATTTCAGCAGATAATATATGTCGGAATCGAGAAATTAAACTGGTTAGCGAAACATTTAAGATTGATTTGATACCAGTAGAGTTAGGGAGTTTTGATGTGATTGATAATGCTAAAAACGAACATATATTTCATAGCATTATTCCTCAAGAAAGACAAGCTTTTAGTTGCAATTGTTCTATTTACAAGTGATATTCGTTTGTATAATAAAAGGTGAAGACAAAAGACAAATTCGACGAATTGAAGACGCAAACGACCAAAAAGCTCAAAAGTACAAAAGACAATCAAAAAGGTTCCAATTATTGATAAGAAACGTCTCGAAATTACAAGAGTACAAGATTCAAAACGCAAAGTACAAAATATAAAATTTTACGCAAGGACGTTCGAAAATCCGGAACCGGGACCAGAGTCAACTCTTAACGCTCGACGCAACGGACTAAAAATTACAAGTTAACTATGTATATAAATATAATATAATATATAATTAATTATATTAATTATATATATATTATATATATATTAAAAACCGTCGGCAGAGAAAACTCCAAGGACTGAGCTGTAATTTCTATCTCCGCGACTCGCGGAGTTTGAAGAGCATTTTGCCGCGAGTCGCGGAGCCCCAAAAATCAACTCTGGCTATAAAGCCAACCGAATTCTGATCAAAAATCATCATCTTTTCTTCCTCATTCATACGTAAAACTTATATTTATATTTATAATTTATATTTTAATTTTAATTATAATTCTAATAATAAGGGTATGTTAGCGAATGTTGTAAGGGTGTAAGTCGAAATTCTGTCCGTGTAACGCTACGCTATTTTTAATCATTGTAAGTTATGTTCAACCTTTTTACATTAATGTCTCGTAGCTAAGTTATTATTATGCTTATTTAAAACGAAGTAATCATGATGTTGGGCTAATTACTAAAATTGGGTAATTGGGCTTTGTACCATAATTGGGGTTTGGATAAAAGAACGACACTTGTGGAAATTAGACTATGGGCTATTAATGGGCTTTATATTTGTTTAACTAAATGAAAGTTTGTTAATGTTAATATAAAGATTTACAATTGGGCGTCCCTATAAATTACCATATACACTCGATCGGACACGATGGGCGGGGTATTTATATGTACGAATAATCGTTCATTTAACCGGACACGGGAATGGATTAATAGCCACTAGAATAATTAAAACAGGGGTGAAATTACATTCAAGGGTAATTGGTGTAATTGTTAACAAAGTAGTAAAACCTTGGTTTACACGCAGTCGATAACCTGGTGTATTCATTAAACAAAGTATTAAAACCTTGTTACAATTCGAATCCCCAATTAGTTGGAATATTTAACTTCGGGTATAAGAATAATTTGATGAGGACACTCGCACTTTATATTTATGACTGATGGACTGTTATGGACAAAAACCAGACGGACATATTAAATGATCCAGGACAAAGGACAATTAACCCATGGGCATAAAACTAAAATCAACACGTCAAACATCATGATTACGGAAGTTTAAATAAGCATAATTCTTTTATTTCATATTTAATTTCCTTTATTTTATATTTAATTGCACTTCTAATTATCGCACTTTTATTTATTCGCACTTTTAATTATCGTACTTTTTAATTATCGCAAGTTTATTTTATCGCACTTTTATTATTCGCAATTTCATTATCGTTATTTACTTTACGCTTTAATTTAAGTCTTGTATTTATTTTATATTTTACATTAGATTTTAACTGCGACTAAAGTTTTAAAATCGACAAACCGGTCATTAAACGGTAAAAACCCCCCTTTATAATAATAATATTACTTATATATATGTTTGTATTTTTATAAAAGTAAACTAATATAGCGTTGAGCTTTGTTTAAAGATTTCCCTGTGGAACGAACCGGACTTACTAAAAACTACACTACTGTACGATTAGGTACACTGCCTATAAGTGTTGTAGCAAGGTTTAAGTATATCCATTCTATAAATAAATAAATATCTTATGTAAAATTGTATCGTATTGAATAGTTTTTCCTAGTAAAAATTAATAGTATTTTATACCCCTCTGCTTTGACATCAAGTATTTTTGGCGCCGCTGTCGGGGAAACTCTTAAACGCCGGAAGCGCAACGCTAATATATATAAAAAAAAAAAAAAAGATTTTAGCTTACTTTTATTAAAATTCGTTTTTGTAAAAATACGTTTTAAAAATTCGAAAAATATAAAAAGAAAAACAAAAATATAAGTATTTTTAAGATTTTGTTAAATATTTAAGTTTTATAAGTTTCTTTATTTTTATTTTAGTTTATAAAAATATAAGTTTTATTTTAAAATCTTTTATTTATTTAAAAACAAAAAAAAAAATAAAAACGCGTAAAAACTCAAACCTGTCAGCTGAAATTCTGAACCCCGCGACTCGCGGGGTTTGATGCAATAAATGCCGCGACTCGCGGAGGGTATCTGACAGGCGACAGGAAGCCCTAATCGAGCATTGATTACGGGTTAATATTAATTATAATTATTATTATTACCTAATTATTATTATTATTATTATTATTAGTTTTAGTTTTATTTTTACTTTTTATTTAATTTATGTATTTTGTTTAATTAGTTTTATTAAAATTGTAAAATTAATAGTTTAATAAAATAAATAATATAAAAATAATATTTTTATAAAAATTGTACTTTTTACAACTTTTTGTATATTTTTATATTTTGTCCCTTTTTAATCGTTGTAGCGTAATATTTGTATTTTTTAGCTCATATTTAATTTTAAACTTAGTTTTTGCTATAGTTATTTTTACTCCTAGATTTTTAGGCTTTGCCGTAGAATTCCTTAAGTGCTTTTTCTTTAGACTAAGATTTAGGTGCTTTAGTGTAACGACCCTGGAATTTACAACATTTATTTATTAATAATTATTATTATTAATACGTGTGATTAAACGAATGTATGTTATTACATTTACATGTTGCCTTAATTGCCCGTACTTGACTTTTTATGGCCCGGAACGTCTCTGCGACACACGAAACTTCACGAATAATATATTTAAATATTATTTGCATTCATGATTAAGTTTTATTAATCATTTTAATTAACTAAAGCTATTAGTTAGTTACTTGGGCTTAAGTTGGACTTTTAGTGGACTTACATGTTACTTGCATACAACTTGGGCTTTATACATGTACATGGACTAGTGTAAGCCCACCCTACTTATTACTTGGATTAATTAGCCCACTCTGGAAGCTTGTAAGTATCATTTAGCTTGGAACTAACTAGTTTGACCATTTGGAATCTTGTTGGCTCACTATCCCCATGCACACCACCTTATTGTCCAACTTTAAGCCTTCTTTACATGCAATTATCCAACAAACTTCTTCCTCCCCCTTGCTTATGCTGCTGGCCGAAAGTTTGAAGGCCTTTGGAGAGGTCTTTTGCTTTCATTTATTCATTACTTCATTCCTTGTATCTCTCATTCAAACACCCACACATTACTAGCAAATATCTTTCTTCTTTTTTTTTCTCTCAAGGTTCTTTGTTCTTGCAAGTAAGTTAAAGACTTTTCTTCCTTTCTTGCTTAAACAAAACCGTGGCCTAAGTGCCCTTTAATCATCATCAATCCTTGTTGTCTAAACTTTTGTTACTTGTTCTTGTTAAAGATTATTTACTTGTCTTGATTACTTGTTATTATTACTTAATTACATGTCTTTCTTTACTAAGTTACAAGAACAAACTTTTTAGTTTGATTCTCCATTTATATCTTGTATTTTACAAGAACATCAAGAACATAAGCTATCTAGTTATGTTCTACATATTATGTTTCAAAGATTTAAAGTTCATAGTTGTAGAAACTCGTTACTTGTAAGTTCTTGAAGTAACTTTGAAGTTACTTCACTTAAAGATCAACTTGGGTTGAATCTTTAAAAGTAAGAGCAACTATGAATCATCTTCTTGTTTAGTTAGCTTTCTACTTTATTTATTTCAAAGATTTAAAGTTTATAATCTTTATAATTGTTACTTGTGTTCTTGTTGTTGTATGTTACTAGAATACCACCTTCATGGTTGGTTTAGGCTTATCTTTCATTTTTATTTATTTCTTATTGTTAGTTGCTTACTACACATTTGAACAAGGACATGAAACCAACAAGAGCTTACACTTTGGTGCAAGTATCATGGATCCAACACTTGGTTGTGATCTTTCTTAGTGTTCATGAACTTGTTCATAAACTTACATGTAACCGTGGTTCATCAAACACTTACAACACTTGCACTTGAGTTATGATGGACAAACCTTGGTCAAAATGATGTTAACGCATCAACGAGTTGTACACTTGAAGCTATACGCATCAAGGATGAGAACCGTGATGAACATCAAGCACCGAGACAACCGGAACTCTTCAAAACCCACTGTTCTGTCCAAAACCTACTGACCTGATGCTTCTGGAACAGACCAGTAGACCTGGGCTGTTCTAACCTTGATTTTTAGATAGAACTTTTCGAGTAGATAACTTTTCATATAGGACTTGTCTTAATCCGAGTTACGGTTTAGGATTTATGGCCCTCCGATCGTTACCATGTCCTTTAACGTTGTGCAGAAATTTCTGACCTACTCGCACTTAGACCGTCGCCACGGTCAAACCAAGACGATTTGCTTCTGTAAATTTTACCACACTTAAGGGACTCATAGACGGAGCCATGACCACTGGTCTCACCTTAATTCAGTAAGGGTAGAGGCCGTGGTGACTGACCGAAGTCAGCCCTTGTTTTAAACGACTTTCATAAACGAGTCTTACTTGTTACCTTTTGTTTAATGATGATTGATGATGACCCTTATGACCTTAATTACATACTTGTAAACCTTTTGAGACGACTTATTGAATTAGTGCTATTTGACTTAGGTTGAGGACGTTTGGACCGTTACTTGCACACCACTTTCCGACTACTACCTTACCGTTACTACTAATCATTGTGAGTTATAGCATTCCCTTTTTACTTTAACTTATTTTGGGAACTGAGAATACATGCGGATTTTATGTTTTACATACTAGGCACGAGTACTTAAACTATATATATGTGTGGGTTATATAACGGCAGAAACATTCCCTTTAGCTCGGTAACGTTTAATCATTGGTTTTTGAACCGTGAACGCGAATCTTAGATATGGATCCATAGGGTTTGACATCCCCACTCGGGCTAGTAGCGCTAGCATTTAACGAGTGTTTAATATTTCGAGGTTATACGCACTTGCCAAGTGCACTTTAAGGGGGTACATTAAACGTTAAGTTAGTTACCGGGTGCCCACGGTTAAGCATATACTTTTACATACTTTTGAAACGCTCGTTGTAGCACTGAAATCTCGTGGCCTACTTACATTACTGTTATACTTAAACTATAGCTCACCAACCTTTGTGTTGACCTTTTTAAGCATGTATTTTCTCAGGTGCTTGAAGTCGCTTCCGCTATCTTACTAGTCGTGCTGTAGAACCCGCTGCCTAGAGTTGTTATCGCATGACTACTTATGTTGCATTCAAACTTTTTACTTATGAACTTATGTTATGTAACGACCATTATGGTCACGTACACTTATTTAATGCTTCTACTTAGTGAAGCATACTTTTGATTTGTAAAACAATTGACGTATGTTATGACGTCACTTTTATTAATGAATGCAAACTCTGTTTTGAAAACGCATATAGTACTTAACCTTGTAATGATCCTGTTGATGATGGTCCGTACATGATGATTTAGTACGGGGCGTCACATTTGGTATCAGAGCATTGGTTGTAGGGAATTAGGATGCATTAGTGAGTCTAAGACCGACCCGAGTAGGATTCACTAATAGGGCTAATCTACAACTTGTTAGTTTACTTGTTTCCGCTGAACTTACTGCATACTGCTGCTTACTGTTACTGCTATATGCCGTATGCTACTACATGATTTCACTACTGCATGCTATTACTTGCTTTCGATTGCATGCTAGTTTCGTACGATTACTGATATTGCCATGCTACTTATTGTTATACATGATTTAAACTGTTGGCCTATTATTTGCTTGCTTTATGACATACTGACATGGAAAATTTATTTTTCCTTGTTCAGATGTCGGACGTTCCACCTACTGACATCCCGAGCGGCTCAGGCCCCGTTGTTCCACCCACTGCTGCACCTGTTGCTGCTGCTGCTGCTGCTGACATTCCGGCCCCGACACCCACTGGCGACCCCGGCGCCTCTAGTTCTGGAGCTAGCTCTAGTGTGCCTATCCCGGCGTCTTCTTCCAGACCCCTGAGGCAACTGGCTCGCATTGGTGGCATGGAGATCCCCGCGGAGTTCGGGGAAGGTCCCTTCCGTAACCACTGGCGCACACCTTGCCGACGCACTGCCGACGGCCGCTTAGCCGTGATTACGCCAGGCCGACACCGACAGATGTTGGCCGCTTTCGGATATGTTGAGCCACCCGCGCCACCACCGCATGATTCAGACGACGGTTCTTCCACCGATGCTTCTTCAGACGACACCTCATCTGACGACTCCAGTGATGAGGAGGATCCCGCTGACCGACCGATTCAGGCACCTTCTACCCCGCCGAAGAAGCGGTATCGCTTCGCTGGCATAATTCCTGGTCGTACTGTCACTGACGCTTATGGTCGGCGTCGTAGGATCACTGCTCGTAAACGGCTGGTGCCGTACCCCGCCGACCCACTGATATTACCGTCTCCACCCAGAGCCGGACCATCCACTTCAGCACCACCGGCTCCACCTGCACCGCCAGCACCACCTGCCCCATCACCTTCCTCTAATGAGGAAATGAGGCGGGAGATTGAGATTCTCCAGACTCGAGTTACTGAGCTCGAGGAGCAGTTGGCTCATGTTTTGGACATCTTGTACCCACCATCGCCGTAGGACTTAGTACTAGATTCTGTATTGTAATCACTTTTTGTAATTTCATATCTCACTTATGTAATGTACGAACTTATTGTAATGTATGAACTTATTATCATTAATGAATGGAATTTGTGTTGCTTACTTCTTGCGCAAGTGTTCTATTTACGTTATCATCTCATGGTTTTGTGGTACTTATATCTGCTTGCGTTATTTAATCAACATGTGTTGTGCTGTTTTCATGTTGGTTGTTATATAATGTACTATTATTATTTGCATAATGGATTTTGACTTGAGTCAAAATGTTTGTATAGAACCTCATGGCCAACGGGAGATCTATCCCCACCGCGGCACAAATTGAGGAAATGATTAACGAGCGAGTCGCTGCTGCACTAGCTGAAAGACAACCCCAAGTTCCACCACCACCGCCTGTCAATCCACCTGTCGTCCGAGATGGGTGTACTTACAAGGAATTTCAAAACTGCAAGCCACACTACTTCAGTGGCACTGAGGGACCCGTCGGTCTCACCAGATGGTTCGAAAAGTTGGAATCGGTATTCAGGGTTAGCAATTGTTCTGAGGCTAACAAAACGAAATTTGCATCTTGCACGCTGTCTGATGGCGCGCTCACATGGTGGAATACCATGGCCCAAGCGAAAGGAATTGATGAGGCGTATGCTACGCCTTGGGAAGAATTTAAATGTGCTATGATCGAGGAATACTGTCCGAGAACCGAGATTCAAAAGATGGAAATCGAATTTATGCAATTGAAAACCGTAGGGAACGACCTTAACAGCTACAATCGTAGGTTTTTGGAATTGGCTCTTATGTGTCCAACCATGGTCACCCCCAAATTTAAGCGTTTGGAGAAATACTTCTCGGGACTTCCTAAGTCCATCAAGGGTAATGTTACCTCATCCAAGCCACCAAGTGTTCCCGAAGCAATGCGCATGGCGCATACTCTCTTGAATCAAATCATCCTTGACGAGCCGGAGAAGGCTAAGTTCGAAACTGTTAGTGGTGAAAAGAGGAAATGGGACAACAACCACAACAACAACAGGGGTAGGAACTATGATCAAAACCCGGCAAAACGACATGAAGGGTTCAGGCAAAACAACAACATGCACAACAACAACACCAACCCCAACAACAACAACCGCACCAATCCGAACTACAAAGGAACCCTACCACAATGCAATAGGTGCTACAAGCACCACACTGGGTATTGCAATGTTATCTGTGAGAAGTGCCAACGATCTGGACATGTTGGCAAGGATTGCAAGGTTACCACTTTGAATGTGAAGCCAAACCACAACAACAATGGGCCCAAGAAGTGTTATGAATGTGGAAAGACGGGCCATTTCAGAAACGAGTGTCCTAACAAGCGTAAGGATGGCGGACCACCACGTGCTAGAGCCTTCAATGTTAATGCAAGGGACGCTCGCGACAACCCCGACTTGGTGACAGGTATATTCAAGATCAACAATCTTTTAGCTTCTGTCCTATTTGATACTGGTGCCGATAGGAGCTATGTGTGTAGAAATTTTTGTGATAAGTTAGATTGGTCGTTAGTTCCTTTGAAGGAGAGTATGCTTGTCGAGGTCGCCAATGGAAAACTTGAAAAGGTTGACCATATTAGTCGTGGAGCTATTATCAACATAGCTGGTGCAGATTTCGAAATTGATTTGATACCTATCAAACTGGGAAGTTTTGACGTGATCGTCGGTATGGATTGGTTGAGCAAGATAAAGGCCGATGTTATCTGTGGAGATAAAGCACTTCGCATACCACAAGGAGATGGTGAACCACTGGTTATCTATGGAGAGAGATGTACCTCGAAGTTGAACCTCATTAGTTGCGTGAAAGCACAAAAGATTATGAAGAAGGGACGCTTTGCTGTCCTAGCACATGTGAAAGCGGTAGAAACTGAGGTGAAGAACGTGAACGATGTGCGTATTGTGAACGAGTTTTCCGATGTCTTTCCCGAAGAACTGCCTGGATTACCCCCACAAAGAGCAGTAGAGTTTCAGATTGACTTAGTGCCAGGAGCTGCACCTGTAGCTCGCGCACCTTATAGACTCGCACCTTCCGAGATGCAAGAATTACAGAGTCAACTACAAGAGCTATTAGATCGAGGGTTTATCCAACCAAGCTTCTCGCCTTGGGGCGCACCTGTGTTGTTTGTAAAGAAGAAGGATGGATCCTTCCGTATGTGTATCGACTACCGTGAACTCAACAAATTGACTATCAAGAATCGATATCCTCTTCCACGAATTGATGATCTTTTTGATCAACTACAAGGATCGAGCGTTTATTCAAAGATCGATTTGCGATCCGGATATCACCAGCTGAGGGTGAAGGAAAGTGACGTGATGAAAACTGCATTCAGGACCCGTTATGGTCATTATGAGTTCCTCGTGATGCCATTCGGTTTGACAAATGCCCCTGCCGTGTTCATGGATCTCATGAATCGTGTCTGCAAGCCTTACTTGGATAAGTTTGTTATCGTCTTCATAGATGATATCCTCATCTACTCTAAGAGCGAAGAAGAACATGAGCAACACCTTCGGCTAGTGCTTGAACTCTTAAGACAAGAGCAACTTTATGCCAAATTCTCCAAGTGCGAATTTTGGTTGAAGGAAGTACAGTTTTTGGGTCATGTTGTGAGCGACCAGGGTATCAAAGTTGATCCCGCCAAGATTGAAGCCATCAGCAAGTGGGAGACCCCCACTACTCCAACGCATATTCGCCAATTTCTAGGTCTCGTCGGTTATTATCGAAGGTTTATCGAAGGATTTTCTCTGATTGCGCGTCCTTTGACCGCACTGACTCACAAGGGCAAGAAGTTCATTTGGGAACCCACACACGAATCAGCATTCCAAATTTTGAAGAAGAAGTTAACCTCCGCACCTATCCTATCACTTCCTGAAGGCAGCGACGACTTTGTTGTTTATTGCGATGCATCGAAGAGTGGTTTTGGTTGTGTACTGATGCAACGATCAAAGGTTATTGCCTATGCCTCCCGCCAATTGAAGATTCACGAGCGGAACTACACTACACATGATCTTGAACTTGGAGCCGTTGTCTTTGCACTCAAATTGTGGAGACATTATTTGTATGGAACTAAGAGCACTATCTTCACCGATCACAAGAGTCTCCAGCACATCTTCGATCAGAAGCAATTGAATATGAGACAGCGTCGATGGATCGAGACGCTCAACGACTACGATTGTGAACTCCGTTATCACCCTGGCAAGGCCAATGTTGTAGCTGACGCTTTAAGCCGAAAGGAGAGGACGGCACCTCTCCGTGTTAGGGCTCTGAACATCACCATCCATTCGAACCTCAACAACCAGATCAGAGTAGCCCAAGTTGAGGCTCTCAAGGAGGAGAACATATCTCACGAGCATTTGAACATACTTGTCTCTCGATTCGAGGTTAGAGAGTCTGGACTCCGATGTTATGCCGGAAGAATTTGGGTACCTTTTTATGGAGATCTACGAAACCTGATACTTGATGAAGCACACAAATCGAGATATTCGATTCACCCTGGAGCAGGTAAGATGTACCACGACCTTAAGGAACAGTATTGGTGGCCGAATCTTAAGAAGGACGTTGCGACTTATGTTGGTAAGTGTTTGACTTGCTCGAAGGTCAAAGCCGAACATCAGAGACCTTCTGGGTTACTTCAACAGCCGGAAATCCCACAATGGAAGTGGGAAAGAATCACAATGGATTTCATTACTAAGCTGCCGAAGACGGTGGGCGGATGCGATACTATTTGGGTTATTGTTGACCGCCTCACCAAATCTGCACACTTCCTAGCGATGAAGGAAACTGATACAATGGAAAGACTTGCTCAGCTGTACATCAAAGAGGTTGTATCTCGTCATGGTGTACCCTTATCAATCATCTCCGATCGCGATCCCCGTTTTGCTTCCAGATTTTGGCGTTCTTTGCAAGAAGCCATGGGAACTCGTCTTGACATGAGTACTGCTTATCATCCTCAGACTGACGGGCAAAGTGAACGAACGATTCAGACCTTGGAGGACATGCTGCGTGCATGTGTCATTGATTTTGGAAAGGCCTGGGAAAGGCATTTGCCACTCGCCGAATTCTCGTACAACAACAGTTATCACTCAAGCATTAATGCTGCACCTTTTGAAGCATTGTATGGTCGTAAGTGCCGATCTCCTATTTGTTGGGCCGAAGTAGGCGAAAAACAAATCACCGGACCCGAGGTAGTTCACGAAACCACGGAGAAGATTGCTCAGATCCAAGCTAGACTTAAGACTGCCCGTGATCGCCAAAAGAGCTATGCCGATCTTAAACGGAAAGACTTTGAATTTAATGTTGGTGATCGTGTAATGTTGAAGGTTGCACCTTGGAAAGGTGTGATCCGTTTTGGAAAACGTGGAAAGTTGAACCCACGATACATTGGTCCTTTCGAGATCTTGGAACGTGTTGGACCAGTTGCTTACCATTTGGATCTACCAGCACAATTGAGCTCAGTTCATCCTACCTTCCATGTGTCAAACTTGAAGAAGTGTCTTGCTGCACCCGAACTCATCATACCTTTGGAAGAACTTACTATTGATGACAAACTCCACTTTGTGGAGGAACCTGTTGAGATTATGGATCGTGAGATCAAAACTTTGAAACGCAACAAGATTCCGATTGTACGAGTACGATGGAATGCCAAACGAGGACCTGAGTTTACTTGGGAACGAGAGGATCAAATGATGCGGAAATATCCTCACCTTTTCCCGACTCCTCCATCTACTTCAGCTTAAATTTCGGGACGAAATTTTCTTTAACAGGTGGGTAATGTAACGACCCTGGAATTTACAACATTTATTTATTAATAATTATTATTATTAATACGTGTGATTAAACGAATGTATGTTATTACATTTACATGTTGCCTTAATTGCCCGTACTTGACTTTTTATGGCCCGGAACGTCTCTGCGACACACGAAACTTCACGAATAATATATTTAAATATTATTTGCATTCATGATTAAGTTTTATTAATCATTTTAATTAACTAAAGCTATTAGTTAGTTACTTGGGCTTAAGTTGGACTTTTAGTGGACTTACATGTTACTTGCATACAACTTGGGCTTTATACATGTACATGGACTAGTGTAAGCCCACCCTACTTATTACTTGGATTAATTAGCCCACTCTTGAAGCTTGTAAGTATCATTTAGCTTGGAACTAACTAGTTTGACCATTTGGAATCTTGTTGGCTCACTATCCCCATGCACACCACCTTATTGTCCAACTTTAAGCCTTCTTTACATGCAATTATCCAACAAACTTCTTCCTCCCCCCTTGCTTATGCTGCTGGCCGAAAGTTTGAAGGCCTTTGGAGAGGTCTTTTGCTTTCATTTATTCATTACTTCATTCCTTGTATCTCTCATTCAAACACCCACACATTACTAGCAAATATCTTTCTTCTTTTTTTTTCTCTCAAGGTTCTTTGTTCTTGCAAGTAAGTTAAAGACTTTTCTTCCTTTCTTGCTTAAACAAAACCGTGGCCTAAGTGCCCTTTAATCATCATCAATCCTTGTTGTCTAAACTTTTGTTACTTGTTCTTGTTAAAGATTATTTACTTGTCTTGATTACTTGTTATTATTACTTAATTACATGTCTTTCTTTACTAAGTTACAAGAACAAACTTTTTAGTTTGATTCTCCATTTATATCTTGTATTTTACAAGAACATCAAGAACATAAGCTATCTAGTTATGTTCTACATATTATGTTTCAAAGATTTAAAGTTCATAGTTGTAGAAACTCGTTACTTGTAAGTTCTTGAAGTAACTTTGAAGTTACTTCACTTAAAGATCAACTTGGGTTGAATCTTTAAAAGTAAGAGCAACTATGAATCATCTTCTTGTTTAGTTAGCTTTCTACTTTATTTATTTCAAAGATTTAAAGTTTATAATCTTTATAATTGTTACTTGTGTTCTTGTTGTTGTATGTTACTAGAATACCACCTTCATGGTTGGTTTAGGCTTATCTTTCATTTTTATTTATTTCTTATTGTTAGTTGCTTACTACACATTTGAACAAGGACATGAAACCAACAAGAGCTTACACTTTGGTGCAAGTATCATGGATCCAACACTTGGTTGTGATCTTTCTTAGTGTTCATGAACTTGTTCATAAACTTACATGTAACCGTGGTTCATCAAACACTTACAACACTTGCACTTGAGTTATGATGGACAAACCTTGGTCAAAATGATGTTAACACATCAACGAGTTGTACACTTGAAGCTATACGCATCAAGGATGAGAACCGTGATGAACATCAAGCACCGAGACAACCGGAACTCTTCAAAACCCACTGTTCTGTCCAAAACCTACTGACCTGATGCTTCTGGAACAGACCAGTAGACCTGGGCTGTTCTAACCTTGATTTTTAGATAGAACTTTTCGAGTAGATAACTTTTCATATAGGACTCGTCTTAATCCGAGTTACGGTTTAGGATTTATGGCCCTCCGATCGTTACCATGTCCTTTAACGTTGTGCAGAAATTTCTGACCTACTCGCACTTAGACCGTCGCCACGGTCAAACCAAGACGAGTTTGCTTCTGTAAATTTTACCACACTTAAGGGACTCATAGACGGAGCCATGACCACTGGTCTCACCTTAATTCAGTAAGGGTAGAGGCCGTGGTGACTGACCGAAGTCAGCCCTTGTTTTAAACGACTTTCATAAACGAGTCTTACTTGTTACCTTTTGTTTAATGATGATTGATGATGACCCTTATGACCTTAATTACATACTTGTAAACCTTTTGAGACGACTTATTGACTTAGTGCTATTTGACTTAGGTTGAGGACGTTTGGACCGTTACTTGCACACCACTTTCCGACTACTACCTTACCGTTACTACTAATCATTGTGAGTTATAGCATTCCCTTTTTACTTTAACTTATTTTGGGAACTGAGAATACATGCGGATTTTATGTTTTACATACTAGGCACGAGTACTTAAACTATATATATGTGTGGGTTATATAACGGTAGAAACATTCCCTTTAGCTCGGTAACGTTTAATCATTGGTTTTTGAACCGTGAACGCGAATCTTAGATATGGATCCATAGGGTTTGACATCCCCACTCGGGCTAGTAGCGCTAGCATTTAACGAGTGTTTAATATTTCGAGGTTATACGCACTTGCCAAGTGCACTTTAAGGGGGTACATTAAACGTTAAGTTAGTTACCGGGTGCCCACGGTTAAGCATATACTTTTACATACTTTTGAAACGCTCGTTGTAGCACTGAAATCTCGTGGCCTACTTACATTACTGTTATACTTAAACTATAGCTCACCAACCTTTGTGTTGACCTTTTTAAGCATGTATTTTCTCAGGTGCTTGAAGTCGCTTCCGCTATCTTACTAGTCGTGCTGTAGAACCCGCTGCCTAGAGTTGTTATCGCATGACTACTTATGTTGCATTCAAACTTTTTACTTATGAACTTATGTTATGTAACGACCATTATGGTCACGTACACTTATTTAATGCTTCTACTTAGTGAAGCATACTTTTGATTTGTAAAACAATTGACGTATGTTATGACGTCACTTTTATTAATGAATGCAAACTCTGTTTTGAAAACGCATATAGTACTTAACCTTGTAATGATCCTGTTGATGATGGTCCGTACATGATGATTTAGTACGGGGCGTCACATTTGGTATCAGAGCATTGGTTGTAGGGAATTAGGATGCATTAGTGAGTCTAAGACCGACCCGAGTAGGATTCACTAATAGGGCTAATCTACAACTTGTTAGTTTACTTGTTTCCGCTGAACTTACTGCATGCTGCTGCTTACTGTTACTGCTATATGCCGTATGCTACTACATGATTTCACTACTGCATGCTATTACTTGCTTTCGATTGCATGCTAGTTTCGTACGATTACTGATATTGCCATGCTACTTATTGTTATACATGATTTAAACTGTTGGCCTATTATTTGCTTGCTTTATGACATACTGACATGGAAAATTTATTTTTCCTTGTTCAGATGTCGGACGTTCCACCTACTGACATCCCGAGCGGCTCAGGCCCCGTTGTTCCACCCACTGCTGCACCTGTTGCTGCTGCTGCTGCTGCTGACATTCCGGCCCCGACACCCACTGGCGACCCCGGCGCCTCTAGTTCTGGAGCTAGCTCTAGTGTGCCTATCCCGGCGTCTTCTTCCAGACCCCTGAGGCAACTGGCTCGCATTGGTGGCATGGAGCAAGACGTTCATCACCTTTTGTACGTTCACCACCTGTAACTAGATCAAGACATTTAGCAAATATAACCGCCGTTGATTTTTCTTTAGAATCGTCATCCAGTCGACCAAGTACTTCAGTTCAAATTACCGATAATCCATTTTTTGAACCCGACCTCACAATTGAGAATCCGGAGAATATTCAGGAATGGTTTGTAGATCCTGAACCACTAAACTTTCCTCCGGAACCACCAATCATTCAAACAGAGATTGTTGAGGAACGAACCATTAAATCAGAATCATCTAGTGATACCGATTCAACAAATTCAATTATGGAGAATCTGGAACCTTTAAGTATGGAAGACCGAATGAGAGCTAAACGCACTGGCCAAGGTCACGCAATTACTCATCCAGACATTAATGCGCCAGATTATGAAATCAAAGGACAAATTCTACACATGGTGACTAATCAATGCCAATTTAGTGGTGCGCCGAAGGAAGATCCAAATGAACATCTACGTACCTTTAATAGGATCTGCACACTATTTAAAATACGAGAAGTGGAGGATGAACAGATATATCTCATGTTATTTCCCTGGACTTTAAAGGGAGAAGCCAAAGATTGGTTGGAATCGTTACCTGAAGGGGCGATTGATACATGGGACGTTTTAGTTGACAAATTTCTTAAACAATTCTTTCCTGCATCTAAAGCCGTAAGACTTCAAGCAGAAATTGTTACGTTTACACAGAAACCAAATGAAACTCTATATGAGGCGTGGACAAGATATGGAAAGTTGTTAAGAGGGTGTCCGCAACATGGTTTAGACACCTGTCAAATAGTACAAATATTCTACCGAGGATGCGACATCACTACAAGAAAAGACATAGATATAGCAGCTGGTGGTTCTATTATGAAGAAAACCGAAACTGATGCTTACAAAATTATTGATAATACTGCTTCCCACTCACATGAGTGGCATCAAGAAAAAGATATCATTAGATCGTCTAAAGCAGCTAGAGCCGATTCTAGCCATGATTTAGATTCCATTTCGGCAAAGATAGATGCTTTCGAGAGACGAATGGAAAAGATGACTAAAGATATTCATGCTATACGAATTAGTTGTGAGCAGTGTGGAGGACCACATTTGACAAAAGATTGTCTCAGTATTGAATTAACAATGGAACAAAGAGAGAATATTTCATACATAAACCAAAGGCCTGGAAATAATTATCAGAATAATTATCAACCGCCAAGACCGATTTACAATCAAAACCAGAATTATAACCGAAATATTCCATACAACAACCAACAAGGTCCTAGCAATCAACAAGTATCCAATAATACTTATAATCAGCAAAGACCTAATTTTCAAAACAAACCACCACAACAAACCGATGATAAAAAGCCGAATTTAGAAGATATGATGACGAAGCTAGTTGAAACTCAAACGCAGTTTTTCACATCTCAAAAACAAACCAATGAACAAAATGCTCAAGCATTTAGAAATCAACAAGCTTCTATTCAAAATCTGGAACAAGAAGTAAGTAACCTAGCAAGGTTAATAGGTGAAAGAAAACCGGGAAGTTTACCTAGTGATACAAATGCTAACCCCCGGAATGAAACAGCTAAAGCTATTACCACAAGAAGTGGTACAACACTTAAACCACCTGAAATACCTGTAACTTCTGATGAAACCATTCCTACTCCACAAGAACCACAACCTGATCAAGATAAGGAAAAAGAACCGGTAGTTGAAAAGGTTAATGAAGATAACACAGTTAAGGATAAACCTTATGTTAAACCATACCAACCACCACTTCATTACCCGAGTAAAATGAAGAAAGAAAAACTTGAAGCCGAGCAATCCAAATTCTTGGATATGTTTAAACAGATAAATGTAAATCTTCCTTTCATTGATGTGATTTCAGGAATGCCAAGATATGCTAAATTCTTGAAAGATCTAATCTCAAATAGAAAGAAAATGGAAGAACTCTCGGCTGTCACTATGAATGCAAATTGTTCAGCAGTGCTGTTGAATAAGATACCAGAAAAACTATCTGATCCAGGAAGTTTCACAATTCCATGTTTTCTGGGTAGTCTTAGTTCAATAGAAGCATTGGCAGACTTAGGTGCTAGTATAAATCTAATGCCGTATTCACTATACGCTAAACTAGACCTTGGAGAATTGAAACCAACCAGAATAAGCATACAACTAGCCGATAGATCAATAAAATATCCTAGAGGGATAATGGAGAACATGCTAGTTAAAGTTGGTACTTTAGTATTTCCAGTAGATTTTGTTGTTTTGGACATGGAAGAAGATTCTCAAGTTCCTCTCATATTAGGAAGACCATTCTTAAACACGGCTAAAGCAATGATAGACGTGTTCGGTAAGAAACTGACCCTAAGTATAGAGGATGAGAGTGTTACCTTTTCAGTTGATAGAGCAATGCAACAACCGCAATCTGCAGATGATACATGTTATTATATTCAAACTATAGATGCACATGCAGAATTATTAGAAGAATTTCCAGAATTACAAGGAACAGGAGAATGTTCTTTAGGAGAAGGTAATGAACCAATTGATGAAGCTGAAATGTTAGCTACACTTATAGCTAATGGATATGAACCAACAACAGAAGAAATTCAAATGCTAAAAGAAGAAGACAGATATCGATATAAATCATCGATAGAAGAACCTCCGAAATTAGAGTTAAAGCCACTTCCAAACCATTTGGAATACGCTTATTTACATGGTGAATCTGAATTACCTGTAATAATATCGTCTTCTCTTACTGAAAATGAGAAATCACAACTCATTTCTGTGTTGAAAGCTCATAAACCAGCCATTGCATGGAAGATTCATGATATTAAAGGAATAAGTCCTTCGTATTGCACACATAAAATCCTTATGGAAGAAGGTCATAAAACGTATGTGCAACGCCAACGAAGACTAAATCCTAATATGCAAGATGTAGTTAAGAAAGAGATTATTAAACTGCTAGATGCAGGTTTGATATATCCAATCTCTGATAGTCCATGGGTAAGCCCAGTTCAATGCGTGCCTAAGAAGGGTGGCATGACTGTCATTATAAATGAGAAAAATGAGCTTATTCCTACTAGGACTGTAACAGGATGGCGTGTATGTATTGATTATAGAAAATTAAATGACGCCACCAGAAAAGATCACTTTCCCTTACCTTTTATAGATCAAATGTTGGAAAGATTAGCCGGAAATAGTTACTATTGTTTTCTAGATGGATTTTCCGGATATTTTCAAATTCCAATAGCACCCGAAGATCAAGAGAAAACCACATTCACGTGCCCTTATGGTACTTTTGCTTACAAACGCATGCCATTTGGACTTTGTAACACCCCTGCAACCTTTCAAAGGTGTATGATGGCGATTTTTCATGACATGATAGAAGAATGCATGGAAGTTTTCATGGATGACTTTTCAGTCTTCGGTGATACATTTAAATCATGTCTAGTTAATCTGGAACGAATGCTTATTAGATGCGAACAATCAAATCTAGTACTTAATTGGGAGAAATGCCATTTCATGGTTAAAGAAGGCATCGTTCTTGGACATAAAATTTCAAAAGAAGGAATTGAAGTGGATAGAGCTAAAGTAGATGTAATTGCTAAACTTCCACATCCCACCAATGTTAGAGGAGTTAGGAGTTTTCTAGGGCATGCCGGTTTTTACCGACGTTTCATAAAAGATTTTTCTAAAATTGCCACTCCTATGAATAAACTCCTAGAAAAGGATGCGCCATTCATCTTTTCAGATGAGTGTATCAAATCTTTTAATATTCTTAAAGAAAAACTCACTAATGCACCGATCATGATAACACCAAATTGGAATCTACCATTTGAACTAATGTGCGATGCAAGTGATTTTGCAATGGGAGCCGTTTTAGGACAAAGGATTGAAAAACGATTTCAACCTATATATTATGCTAGTAAGACATTACAAGGAGCACAAACGAACTATACAACTACTGAAAAAGAACTCCTTGCTATTGTCTTTGCTTTTGACAAATTTCGATCATATCTCGTTCTAGCAAAAACGGTGGTCTATACCGACCATTCTGCTCTTAGATACCTATTTTCAAAGCAAGATGCTAAACCAAGATTAATCCGTTGGATCTTACTCTTACAAGAGTTTGATATTGAAATCCGAGATAAAAGAGGAGCAGAAAATCTCGCCGCTGATCATCTTTCTCGTCTTGAAAATCCTGAGTTAGAAGTTCTAAATGAATCGGCCATACAAGACAACTTTCCTGATGAATATCTATTGAACATAGATTATAAAGAAATCCCATGGTTTGCAGACTATGCAAACTACTTAGTTTGTGGATTCCTTGAAAAAGGATTATCGTACCAAAGACGAAAGAAATTCTTCAGTGATATAAAACACTATTTCTGGGAAGATCCACATCTGTTTAAAAGTTGTCCCGATGGAATAATACGCCGATGTGTATTTGGAGATGAAGCTAGTAAAATTTTAAACCATTGTCACACAGGACCAACAGGAGGGCATTATGGGCCTCAACTAACAGCAAGAAAAGTTTATGAAGCTGGATTCTATTTGCCTACAATTTACAAGGACGCACACCTTCTTTGCAAATCCTGTGATGCATGTCAAAGGGCTGGAAAAATAAGTCAACGTGATGAAATGCCACAAAATGTCATCCAAGTATGTGAAGTATTTGACATTTAGGGTATTGACTTTATGGGTCCATTTCCAAAATCTCATAATAATCTATATATACTCGTAGCCATTGATTATGTATCTAAATGGGCGGAAGCACAAGCTCTCCCAACTAACGATGCACGAGTTGTAGTCAACTTTTTAAAACGTCTTTTTGCAAGGTTTGGAACACCGAAAGCTTTATTAAGTGATCGGGGTACTCATTTCTGTAATAATCAACTTGAGAAAGTTCTTAAAAGATATGGAGTAACTCATAAAATCTCCACCGCATATCATCCACAAACAAGTGGACAAGTTGAAAATACCAACCGAGCTTTAAAACGTATTCTAGAGAAAACCGTAGGATCAAATTCGAAGGAATGGTCCATTAAATTGGAGGATGCACTCTGGGCTTTTAGAACAGCCTACAAAACTCCAATTGGAACCACACCTTTTAGACTTGTTTATGGAAAAGCATGTCATCTTCCAGTAGAAATCTAACACAAAGCATTTTGGGCTTTGAAGACATGTAATCTTGATTTACATGAAGCCGGACGTCTACGATTAAGTCAACTAAATGAATTAGAAGAATTAAGACATGAAGCATACGAAAATTCGTTAATCTATAAAGAAAGAACGAAGAAATGGCATGATAAAAGAATCATAAGTTCAAAAGAATTTAAAGAAGGAGACAGAGTTCTTCTTTTCAATTCACGATTCAAGCTATTTCCTGGAAAATTGAAATCAAGATGGTCTGGACCATTCATAGTCAAAAGAGTTTTCCCATACGGAACGATAGAATTGATAAATTCAAATGGGATTGAATTTAAATTTAATGGTCACAGAGTTAAACATTACATACATGGTCCGATGGAAGTCGACAACGAAGTTAATCACAATTTCGACACCACAGCTAACTAAGTGTGGGGAGAATCAAGTCTTTAAAGGATAATATGTATTTCTGTTAGAGTTAGATTGTCTGTTTTCGTGTAGTTCTCGAAAATGGAACACGTATGGTCTTTCCCTAGCAGACCCTAAAGAACTAGTCTTCTCCCCCCATTCTGAATTTTTATTTTTTTTAGGTTTTTAAAAAAATGAAGACTGCCTGTGAACTAAACCATGGTCTAATGCTACACGCTTTGATCACTAAACGTAATAATGACATACTACCGAGCGAATTAGTATCAGTAATCAGAGAAAGAATGGACGGAGTTAGAAAAGAATCCAGATGCGAAGATAATAAGTTACAATTTGGTAAAGGAAAATCAAAATCCGCAGCGAAAAGAAGAGCATGACACCTAGAACGATGTCACAAATGCGGAAAATGGTCACATGGAGGTAAATGTTCAAATAATCAAACCTATTCAAATACCGAATTTGTTACTTTATGCAGAGACGGACCGTTCATATGTTTAGAAGAAAAGACACTGAATGCTCGAGGTTACGCCTATGTAGCCATGGAAAACCAATTAAACCGACTATCTTATGAATGGAATAGATCATATAACTAAGAAATCTATTTCACAGGTATGTCTGTACAGTTTTTAGTTTTTATTTTTATTTTTAACCTTTTGATAATAAACGCTAATTTGTTCGCTAAAAAGTATTAAATTGGTATTAAATAAAATTAGGTTTGGCGACCGAAATTATTGATATCATTCAAAAATTTATTACATCACTGCGAAATTTAACGTTTATTCTTAAGGTATAAATATCTTTAATCAATCAACCCAAAATATTTCAAAAATTCGTCATGAGTTAAATTAGGTCTTGAAACCGAAATTACTTTACCGAAAAGAGGGGCGCATATTTTTGATAATATTTGATTGATTAAAGTGGGATAAAAAGACAAAAAGATTTTTAATTTTATTTTTACCATATTTTTAAAATTAATATTTGAATCTTAAATTAATATTGTAAACTTTATAAAAACAATATATTTAAAATTGTAAATATTTGAAAAATTAATATAAGTTTGATATGAATTTATAAATTTTTAAAAAAATTAAGTTTGGTGTGAATTTTTAATTTTTAAAATATTAATTTTTAATTTTATGCATTTTAAATTTTAAGTTTGGTGTGAATTTTTAATTTTTAATTTTTAATTTTGAATTTTATATTTAAGTTGTGTGAATTTAAAAACAAAAATTTACTTTATCTCATTAAGTTAAGAATATGATTTTTAAAATTCGTCGTAAGTTGAAGACTAGGTCTTTGAACCGAAATTGCTTTACCCGAGGGAGGGACGAGAACTTTTATTATCATTATTTTTAATCTTATTGAATTAGAGTATGCCAAAAACATTGAAAAAACCCAAAAATCTTAGCTTTTAAAACAATCGCTACAAAAAGACAAATTTTAAAATTTTGTCGAAGGACGGACTAGGACATCGATCCGAAACGACCTCGTCCTAAATAACAAAGGAAACAAAATTTTAAAATTAATTACTTAATTGTTTTAATAAGTTATTGATTATAAAAAAAAATAAATAAATATCAAACTCCGCGACTCGCGGAGTTTGAAGTGAAAAACCTCCGCGACTCGCGGAGGGACCAATTTACAGAAAAAAAATATAACGCAAGAACTGATCAGTTTCACTCCCCCACACACAAAAACACTGCGAAACACAGCGAAAAAAGACCCGAAAAACCCGAGAAAAAACCCCAAAAATCCCAATTTTTAACCGTTAATCACCAAATCTTTTGCTAAAATCATGTTGAGAAGGATGCTATCTAAGAATTACTCAAGAAAAACGGTAAATTTCTACACCTAAACACCATTTAATTCGAAATTAGGTGTTCTTGAGCTATTTTTTCCCCAATTTGATTTTGATGCTTTTTAGTGTAATTAGACTTAAATTGTTTATGTATTATGCTTGTATAACCTAGATTGATGCTGTTTAACATGATTAGAAGCCTTAAACTTCAAATTTTGAATAATCTAGGGTTTGTGTTCTTGAGCAAATTTGGGGCTTTTTGATATAAACAGGTTATGGCCGATTTTTGTCATGAATTGTTGCTAAATTGAGTAGTGTAACATGTCTAGGTAGTTAAATGATCCAAACTTTGAGCCTAAACATGATTTTGAGAATTAAAGTGGACTTTTTCAAAGTCTAAAATTCATGAACTTGATTTTTGAAAGATAATGCCATTTGAGACCTGTTTAATTGCTAGTAATGATTATTTTGACATGTTATTTGAGTTGAATGCTTATGAACTTGGCGAACATTTTCGTATATGCTTATTTGAAAAAGTGTAGATTTGATAAAAATGTGAAAATAAGCTTAAGTTTGATATAAATTGATAATGTCATTGTAATTATTTTGATTGATGATTTTGCTGACACTAATGCATATTTGGATGCACAAAATTTGTGTTTGATGTGTTTTGCAGAATGAAAGGGGTGAATCTTCATCCCAAGCCCGCAATGCTCCTGCTGAGAATTTGGAACAACAGGAGGTAGATAACTACTACAAGCAGGATGTACCTCATCCAGTCATGACTTTTTCCGATATGCATTTGGAAGAGTTGCACCCGAACCTGAGATTTGACAGACTTTGGATAGATTATCCAAAATATCAACGGGGTTTGCATACTCTTCATTCCAAGGTTGTTGAGGTACCGAGGGTCATAGAATGGGGACCCTTAGAAGCTGTAGAATTGGCCGGGCCAATTAGGGAATTACTTGTACAGAGGTATGGTAATTCTTCTTTTAATGACTGGATATGTTTATTCACCATACGCAGACCTGTATATAAAGTATGGTGTGAAGAGTTGTTATGTAGTATAGAGTTGAATGATCGGGTAGCTAGTTTAACCGATCGTTCTTTTATTAGATTTTTGTTAGGCGGTTCGATGCGCCACATGTCTTTACTGGACATGGCTCAGGCTTTACGTATATATACGCCTGAGGAGTTAGCGTCTGCCGATTGTAGAGGATTGATACTAAACGGTAGAAAGATAGATGAAAATTTTGATACACACGGTGTGTGGAGTCAAATGACAAGCCATCACCGTTTCAAAGGGGGAAATTACTCTTATTTGGATATAGATAGAGCCGAATTAAGAGTGATACATAGGTTTTTAGCTAATTCGATTACACAAAGGGGTAAGAACAAAGAAAAGGTAAATGAACAAGATTTGTTTTACCATATGTGTATTCGAGACCCACAGAGCGCTGTAAGTATACCATATTGTGTGGGTTATTATTTATCAGCTATGGTTCGGGGGATGCGACCACATAGCATAATAGGAGGTGGTATTTTTATTACTTTGATTGGTGAATATCTCGGTGTGGATATAAGTCGGGGGGGATTATTACTAGAAGAGCCGGAACCCCGCGATACTATAGGTTTAAATGTATACCATGGTGCGAAAGTTTTGAAGAGGCGAAATAACGCCGCAGTACGATACCATGGTAGACATCCACAGGTGGAGAGAAACCAGCAGCAAGGTAATGTAGGAGGGGGGAATGAGATGCAAGAAATGCATAGGTTTATAGCTTCTCAGGAATACGAAAATGCTAGACAGAGAGCATTTGAAGATTGGCAAGTTCATCAGAACCAGATCATAGCTCATTGCCAACATATAGGTAGAAACTATATTCCTACACCGAAACCCGTCTTCCCTCCTTGGTCGATAGAGATGCAGCCACCATATCCTACGTATGACCCTGCCGAAGCATTCTATAGCACTTATGGTTATGCCTGGAACCCCTATTGGTACCAATATCATCCTTAGTTTACTTATTATTATTTTTTTTTTATTTTGTAATTTGTAATTATTGATACATTTAATATTTTTGTTAATATTGTAATCATTTTTATAATTATCTAACTTTTATTCTTAGATTTTAATAATTTTTGAATGTGGGGTAATATACCAAACTTCAAAAATATGTATATATGTTTGCAGTTTATCTTATGTACACAACAGGGTAAAACAACGCATTTTCAAAGACTGGCATTAAGTTCAGCAAAAGCAACTAATTTTGACGACAAGATGCAAAATATATGTGAAATAACAACAAGACGGAATGAACAAATGATGTGCACCATTTATCATTCAGCAAACAAACGCCAATATATTTGGAAACTTTGGTAAAAATTTAATCATTTTCACACAAATAACCCTCAATAATTTAAATTGTTACTAATTTCTTGCAAATGAGGGCATTGCAAGATCTTAAGTGTGGGAAGGGGTTAAATTCTTTCGGATTTTAAAATTTTTATATTAAACACTTGGTTACCATTAAAAATACTAGTAAAGCAGTAGTTGTATTAGAATCTAGTGCTCTCTGATAAAAAAGAACAGCCCTAGTCTTATATACTGACTACCCAATTCTAGTAAAAATTTTCAAAATTTTCAATTAAATGAATTCAAAATCATGTTTATACATATTTATGAACGATAAAACTAGGTTTTAACACCAAAATTATTGTTACCTCGGAAAGGACATAAATTGAGAAACAAACTAAAATGTTAAAATTCATTTAAAATGGAATAGAGGACGATAAAAAGGAAAATAAAAGCCAAGTGTGGGAAAATTTACCAAGTTATCTTAAACATATGTCACATATATCTGTAACAAATAACTGAAAATACTTTTGCTTTGGACTAAACTAAACTGTTTTACCCGATGAAAGAAAAGAAGAGATGGATCTACACGATGAATCAATTCCATCATTAAAAGGAAGTAAAGTCTTCCGAAAAAGACACGCGCTTCTTGATTTAGGTCATGAAGTTGTCGTCCAGACCAGCTGTAGGTTGATGAAAAACCTAGAAAAGTCATCACTAAAATCAGCAGGAAATCCACGGACCTCAGCATTAAACAGGGTCGCCAAGTGGTCAGATTTATCCTAACCATGAGAAGGATTTATCTCGTACAATGGGGGGGCACCATGCAAATTAGCTGGATAAGACTAATGAATCAGATCCCCAGAAAGGATAATCTCCTTAAAGATTAAAAATCAGCTTTTAAGACTGATATTACTCAATCCTAGAGATTGACCTTAAAGATTGAGAATTCAAGCTCATGGAATTCAATGATATCTAAACTCGAGCTTAAACGAGAAAATATTTTGATCAAAATTACAAACCGATTTGTTTTCTGAAAACCCTATTTTCAATGCGTTCATTACCATTGAACGTAAAATCCTAGGAATTCACCTGGAATTCATTAGGTCACCTGAACTAAATCGGGTGTCAACCGTAAGAACGGTGGTTGCATAATGGTCAAAGACAGGACCTTGTGCCAGACCGAAAAATTATAAGGGTGAGCTTTACTATTGCTCCTACCAAGGATAGTAATTGCGTCCGACACGTTATAGACCATAATCAAAAGCATGTCACGGGACATTGCCTTAACAGTTGCTTGTTCAACGCTTTCCTTTACAACCGGACGGTAGTTTGCCGAAAGGTAATATACGGAACAAGTAAACTGGACGTGTTGCTTTCCTAATACAAGGTTAGCAAGTGGGTGACACAAAACCGCAAGTTTTGAGCTAAAATTTTCAAATCTGAAACCCACCAAACCCACAAAAATATTTTGCAAACACCGGTAAAGGGTTATTCCGGAAAACTTATCTAGGGTAAAAACTAGATTTAATTTTCAAAAGATCAAATGTTTTCATAAAGATCCAATTTCCTTAATGGATCTAAATTTTTATAGTCATGTGGGACTGTAAACCATATCGTTACTACCATTGTTTATACCGCCGTATAGAAATCACTGATGTACAAAGTGTGAAGAATAAAGAAGTGATTCTAGTATTTCAAGACGATATTGCTTGAGGACAAGCAACGCTCAAGTGTGGGAATATTTGATAATGCTAAAAACGAACATATATTTCATAGCATTATTCCTCAAGAAAGACAAGCTTTTAGTTGCAATTGTTCTATTTACAAGTGATATTCGTTTGTATAATAAAAGGTGAAGACAAAAGACAGATTCGACGAATTGAAGACGCAAACGACCAAAAAGCTCAAAAGTACAAAAGACAATCAAAAAGGTTCCAATTATTGATAAGAAACGTCTCGAAATTACAAGAGTACAAGATTCAAAACGCAAAGTACAAAATATAAAATTGTACGCAAGGACGTTCGAAAATCCGGAACCGGGACCAGAGT
Source organism: Rutidosis leptorrhynchoides (assembly GCF_046630445.1). Taxonomy (NCBI): domain Eukaryota; kingdom Viridiplantae; phylum Streptophyta; class Magnoliopsida; order Asterales; family Asteraceae; genus Rutidosis; species Rutidosis leptorrhynchoides. The sequence goes on from NC_092343.1 coordinate 345,317,699, forward strand.
CAACTCTTAACGCTCGACGCAACGGACTAAAAATTACAAGTTAACTATGTATATAAATATAATATAATATATAATTAATTATATTAATTATATATATATTATATATATATATTAAAAACCGTCGGCAGAGAAAACTCCAAGGACTGAGCTGTAATTTCTATCTCCGCGACTCGCGGAGTTTGAAGAGCATTTTGCCGCGAGTCGCGGAGCCCCAAAAATCAACTCTGGCTATAAAGCCAACCGAATTCTGATCAAAAATCATCATCTTTTCTTCCTCATTCATACGTAAAACTTATATTTATATTTATAATTTATATTTTAATTTTAATTATAATTCTAATAATAAGGGTATGTTAGCGAATGTTGTAAGGGTGTAAGTCGAAATTCTGTCCATGTAACGCTACGCTATTTTTAATCATTGTAAGTTATGTTCAACCTTTTTACATTAATGTCTCGTAGCTAAGTTATTATTATGCTTATTTAAAACGAAGTAATCATGATGTTGGGCTAATCACTAAAATTGGGTAATTGGGCTTTGTACCATAATTGGGGTTTGGATAAAAGAACGACACTTGTGGAAATTAGACTATGGGCTATTAATGGGCTTTATATTTGTTTAACTAAATGAAAGTTTGTTAATGTTAATATAAAGATTTACAATTGGGCGTCCCTATAAATTACCATATACACTCGATCGGACACGATGGGCGGGGTATTTATATGTACGAATAATCGTTCATTTAACCGGACACGGGAATGGATTAATAGCCACTAGAATAATTAAAACAGGGGTGAAATTACATTCAAGGGTAATTGGTGTAATTGTTAACAAAGTAGTAAAACCTTGGTTTACACGCAGTCGATAACCTGGTGTATTCATTAAACAAAGTATTAAAACCTTGTTACAATTCGAATCCCCAATTAGTTGGAATATTTAACTTCGGGTATAAGAATAATTTGATGAGTACACTCGCACTTTATATTTATGACTGATGGACTGTTATGGACAAAAACCAGACGGACATATTAAATGATCCAGGACAAAGGACAATTAACCCATGGGCATAAAACTAAAATCAACACGTCAAACATCATGATTACGGAAGTTTAAATAAGCATAATTATTTTATTTCATATTTAATTTCCTTTATTTTATATTTAATTGCACTTCTAATTATCGCACTTTTATTTATTCGCACTTTTAATTATCGTACTTTTTAATTATCGCAAGTTTATTTTATCGCACTTTTATTATTCGCAATTTCATTATCGTTATTTACTTTACGCTTTAATTTAAGTCTTGTATTTATTTTATATTTTACATTAGGTTTTAACTGCGACTAAAGTTTTAAAATCGACAAACCGGTCATTAAACGGTAAAAACCCCCCTTTATAATAATAATATTACTTATATATATGTTTGTATTTTTATAAAAGTAAACTAATATAGCGTTGAGCTTTGTTTAAAGATTTCCCTGTGGAACGAACCGGACTTACTAAAAACTACACTACTGTACGATTAGGTACACTGCCTATAAGTGTTGTAGCAAGGTTTAAGTATATCCATTCTATAAATAAATAAATATCTTGTGTAAAATTGTATCGTATTGAATAGTTTTTCCTAGTAAAAATTAATAGTATTTTATACCCCTCTGCTTTGACATCAGTGATAATCGGTATGGACTGGTTGAAAGAAGTGAAAGCAGAGATCGTTTGTTACAAAAATGCAATTCGCATTATACGAGAAAAAGGAAAACCCTTAATGGTGTACGGAGAAAAGGGCAACACGAAGCTACATCTTATTAGTAATTTGAAGGCACAAAAACTAATAAGAAAAGGTTGCTATGCTATTCTAGCACACGTCGAGAAAGTACAAACTGAAGAAAAGAGCATCAATGATGTTCCCATTGCAAAAGAATTTCCCGATGTATTTCCGAAAGAATTACCGGGATTACCCCCACATCGATCCGTTGAATTTCAAATAGATCTTGTACCAGGAGCTGCACCAATAGCTCGTGCTCCTTACAGACTCGCACCCAGCGAGATGAAAGAACTGCAAAGCCAATTACAAGAACTTTTAGAGCGTGGTTTCATTCGACCAAGCACATCACCGTGGGGAGCTCCTGTTTTGTTTGTCAAGAAGAAAGATGGTACATTCAGGTTGTGTATCGACTACCGAGAGTTGAACAAACTTACCATCAAGAACCGCTATCCACTACCGAGAATCGACGACTTATTTGATCAACTACAAGGCTCGTCTGTTTATTCAAAGATTGACTTACGTTCCGGGTATCATCAAATGCGGGTGAAAGAAGATGATATTCCAAAGACTGCTTTCAGAACACGTTACGGTCATTACGAGTTTATGGTCATGCCGTTTGGTTTAACTAATGCACCAGGCGTGTTCATGGACCTTATGAACCGAGTGTGTGGACCATACCTTGACAAGTTTGTCATTGTTTTCATTGATGACATACTTATTTACTCAAAGAATGACCAAGAACACGGTGAACATTTGAGAAAGGTGTTAGAAGTATTGAGGAAGGAAGAATTGTACGCTAAGTTTTCAAAGTGTGCATTTTGGTTGGAAGAAGTTCAATTCCTCGGTCACATAGTGAACAAAGAAGGTATTAAGGTGGATCCGGCAAAGATAGAAACTGTTGAAAAGTGGGAAACCCCGAAAACTCCGAAACACATACGCCAGTTTTTAGGACTAGCTGGTTACTACAGAAGGTTCATCCAAGACTTTTCCAGAATAGCAAAACCCTTGACTGCATTAACGCATAAAGGGAAGAAATTTGAATGGAATGATGAACAAGAGAAAGCGTTTCAGTTATTGAAGAAAAAGCTAACTACGGCACCTATATTGTCATTGCCTGAAGGGAATGATGATTTTGTGATTTATTGTGACGCATCAAAGCAAGGTCTCGGTTGTGTATTAATGCAACGAACGAAGGTGATTGCTTATTCGTCTAGACAATTGAAGATTCACGAACAAAATTATACGACGCATGATTTGGAATTAGGCGCGGTTGTTTTTGCATTAAAGACTTGGAGGCACTACATATATAGGGTCAAAAGTATTATATATACCGACCACAAAAGTCTTCAACACATATTTAATCAGAAACAACTGAATATGAGGCAGCGTAGGTGGATTGAATTGTTGAATGATTACGACTTTGAGATTCGTTACCACCCGGGGAAGGCAAATGTGGTAGCCGATGCCTTGAGCAGGAAGGATAGAGAACCCATTCGAGTAAAATCTATGAATATAATGATTCATAATAACCTTACTACTCAAATAAAGGAGGCGCAACAAGGAGTTTTAAAAGAGGGAAATTTAAAGGATGAAATACCCAAAGGATCGGAGAAGCATCTTAATATTCGGGAAGACGGAACCCGGTATAGGGCTGAAAGGATTTGGGTACCAAAATTTGGAGATATGAGAGAAATGGTACTTAGAGAAGCTCATAAAACCAGATACTCAATACATCCTGGAACGAGGAAGATGTACAAGGATCTCAAGAAACATTTTTGGTGGCCGGGTATGAAAGCCGATGTTGCTAAATACGTAGGAGAATGTTTGACGTGTTCTAAGGTGAAAGCTGAGCATCAGAAACCAGCAGGTCTACTTCAACAACCCGAAATCCCGGAATGGAAATGGGAAAACATTACCATGGATTTCATCACTAAATTACTAAGGACTGCAAGTGGTTTTGATACTATTTGGGTAATAGTTGATCGTCTCACCAAATCAGCACACTTCCTGCCAATAAGAGAAGATGACAAGATGGAGAAGTTAGCACCACTGTATTTGAAGGAAGTCGTCTCCAGACATGGAATACCAATCTCTATTATCTCTGATAGGGATGGCAGATTTATTTCAAGATTCTGGCAGACATTACAGCAAGCATTAGGAACTCGTCTAGACATGAGTACTGCCTATCATCCACAAACTGATGGGCAGAGTGAAAGGACGATACAAATGCTTGAAGACATGCTACGAGCATGTGTTATTGATTTCGGAAACAGTTGAGATCTACATCTACCGTTAGCAGAATTTTCCTACAACAACAGCTACCATTCAAGCATTGAGATGGCACCGTTTGAAGCACTTTATGATAGAAAGTGCAGGTCTCCGATTTGTTGGAGTGAAGTGGGGGATAGACAGATTACGAATCCGGAGATTATACAAGAAACTACCGAGAAGATCATCTAAATTCAACAACGGTTGAAAACCGCCCAAAGTCGACAAAAGAGCTACGCTGACATTAAAAGAAAAGATATAGAATTTGAAATTGGAGAGATGGTCATGCTTAAAGTTGCACCTTGGAAAGGCGTTGTTCGATTTGGTAAACGAGGGAAATTAAATCCAAGATTATTGATCGTGTCGGACCAGTAGCTTACCGACTTGAGTTACCTCAACAAATCGCGGCTGTACATAACACTTTCCACGTCTCGAATTTGAAGAAATGTTTTGCTAAAGAAGATCTCACTATTCCGTTAGATGAAATCCAAATCAACGAAAAACTCCAATTCATCGAAGAACCCGTCGAAATAATGGATCGTGAGGTTAAAAGACTTAAGCAAAACAAGATACCAATTGTTAAGGTTCGATGGAATGCTCGTAGAGGACCCGAGTTCACCTGGGAGCGTGAAGATCAGATGAAGAAGAAATACCCGCATCTATTTCCAGAAGATTCGTCAACACCTTCAACAGCTTAAAATTTCGGGACGAAATTTATTTAACGGGTAGGTACTGTAGTGACCCGAACTTTTCCATGTTTATATATATTAATTGAGATTGATATTTACATGATTAAATGTTTCCAACATGTTAAGCAATCAAACTTGTTAAGACTTGATTAATTGAAATATGTTTCATATAGACAATTGACCACCCAAGTTGACCGGTGATTCACGAACGTTAAAACTTGTAAAAACTATATGATGACATATATATGGATATATATATATAGTTAACATGATACTATGATAAGTAAACATATCATTAAGTATATTAACAATGAACTACATATGTAAAAACAAGACTACTAACTTAATGATTTTTAAACGAGACATATATGTAACGATTATCGTTGTAAAGACATTTAATGTATATATATATCATATTAAGAGATATTCATACATGATAATATCATGATAATATAATAATTTAAAATCTCATTTGATATTATAAACATTAGTTTAACAACATTTAACAAGATCGTTAACCTAAAGGTTTCAAAACAACACTTACATGTAACGACTAACGATGACTTAACAAGTCAGTTAAAATGTATATACATGTAGTGTTTTAATATGTATTTATACACTTTTGAAAGACTTTAATACACTTATCAAAATACTTCTACTTAACAAAAATGCTTACAATTACATCCTCGTTCAGTTTCATCAACAATTCTACTCGTATGCACCCGTATTCGTATTCGTACAATACACAGCTTTTAGATGTATGTACTATTGGTATATACACTCCAATGATCAGCTCTTAGCAGCCCATGTGAGTCACCTAACACATGTGGGAACCATCATTTGGCAACTAGCATGAAATATCTAATAAAATTACAAAAATATGAGTAATCATTCATGACTTATTTACATGAAAACAAAATTACATATCCTTTATATCTAATCCATACACCAACGACCAAAAACACCTACAAACACTTTATTTCTTCAATTTTCTTCATCTAATTGATCTCTCTCAAGTTCTATCTTCAAGTTCTAAGTGTTCTTCATAAATTCTACAAGTTCTAGTTACATAAAATCAAGAATACTTTCAAGTTTGCTAGCTCACTTCCAATCTTGTAAGGTGATCATCCAACCTCAAGAAATCTTTGTTTCTTACAGTAGGTTATCATTCTAATACAAGGTAATAATCATATTCAAACTTTGGTTCAATTTCTATAACTATAACAATCTTATTTCAAGTGATGATCTTACTTGAACTTGTTTTCGTGTCATGATTCTGCTTCAAGAACTTCGAGCCATCCAAGGATCCGTTGAAGCTAGATCCATTTTTCTCTTTTCCAGTAGGTTTATCCAAGGAACTTAAGGTAGTAATGATGTTCATAACATCATTCGATTCATACATATAAAGCTATCTTATTCGAAGTTTTAAACTTGTAATCACTAGAACATAGTTTAGTTAATTCTAAACTTGTTCGCAAACAAAAGTTAATCCTTCTAACTTGACTTTTAAAATCAACTAAATACATGTTCTATATCTATATGATATGCTAACTTAATGATTTAAAACCTGGAAACACGAAAAATACCGTAAAACCGGATTGACGCCGTCGTAGTAACACCGCGGGCTGTTTTGGGTTAGTTAATTAAAAACTATGATAAACTTTGATTTAAAAGTTGTTATTCTGAGAAAATGATTTTTATTATGAACATGAAACTATATCCAAAAATTATGGTTAAACTCAAAGTGGAAGTATGTTTTATAAAATGGTCATCTAGACGTCGTTCTTTCGACTGAAACCAAAGCAATTTGATTCACTCAAAACGGATTTAAAATGAAGAAGTTATGGGTAAAACAAGATTGGATAATTTTTCTCATTTTAGCTACGTGAAAATTGGTAACAAATCTATTCCAACCATAACTTAATCAACTTGTATTGTATATTATGTAATCTTGAGATACCATAGACACATATACAATGTTTCGACCTATCATGTCGACACATCTATATATATTTCGGAACAACCATAGACACTCTATATGTGAATGTTGGAGTTAGCTATACAGGGTTGAGGTTGATTCCAAAATATATATAGTTTGAGTTGTGATCAATACTGAGATACGTATACACTGGGTCGTGGATTGATTCAAGATAATATTTATCGATTTATTTCTGTACATCTAACTGTGGACAACTAGTTGTAGGTTACTAACGAGGACATCTGACTTAATTAACTTAAAACATCAAAATATATTAAAAGTGTTGTAAATATATTTTGAACATACTTTGATATATATGTATATATTGTTATAGGTTCGTGAATCAACCAGTGGCGAAGTCTTACTTCCCGACGAAGTAAAAATCTGTGAAAGTGAGTTATAGTCCCACTTTTAAAATCTAATATTTTTGGGATGAGAATACATGCAGGTTTTATAAATGATTTACAAAATAGACACAAGTACGTGAAACTACATTCTATGGTTGAATTATCGAAATCGAATATGCCCCTTTTTATTAAGTCTGGTAATCTAAGAATTAGGGAACAGACACCCTAATTGACGCGAATCCTAAATATAGATCTATTGGGCCTAACAAACCCCATCCAAAGTACCGGATGCTTTAGTACTTCGAAATTTATATCATATCCGAAGGGTGTCCCGGAATGATGGGGATATTCTTATATATGCATCTTGTTAATGTCGGTTACCAGGTGTTCACCATATGAATGATTTTTATCTCTATGTATGGGATGTGTATTGAAATATGAAATCTTGTGGTCTATTATTATGATTTGATATATATATATATAGGTTAAACCTATAACTCACCAACATTTTTGTTGACGTTTTAAGCATGTTTATTCTCAGGTGATTATTAAGAGCTTCCGCTGTCGCATACTTAAATAAGGACGAGATTTGGAGTCCATGCTTGTATGATATTGTGTAAAAACTGCATTCAAGAAACTTATTTTGTTGTAACATATTTGTATTGTAAACCATTATGTAATGGTCGTGTGTAAACAGGATATTTTAGATTATCATTATTTGATAATCTACGTAAAGCTTTTTAAACCTTTATTGATGAAATAAAGGTTATGGTTTGTTTTAAAATGAATGCAGTCTTTGAAAAACGTCTCATATAGAGGTCAAAACCTCGCAACGAAATCAATTAATATGGAACGTTTTTAATCAATAAGAACGGGACATTTCAACGTGCCCTCTGGGCCACAGTACGACACAGATGGCAATGATTTCTAAATGTTTTGTTGTATTATCGTTGTTTAACTTTTGTTGTTATTGTGTTTAATCTGTAGTTTCAAAAAATTGTAACCGTGATGTTGTTTTAATAAAAGTGACTGATGTTATGCGAGGTGTATACGAAATAGTTATATTTTTATTGCGAAATACTATTAAATACGATATAATTTTACACAAGTTATTTATTTATTTATAGAGTGGATATACCTAAACCTTGCTACAACACTATAGGCAGTGTACCTAATCGTACAGTAGTGTAGTTTTTAGTAAGTCCGGTTCGTTCCGCATGGAGCTAGCCAAGTTTAACGCTATATTTTTAAACTATATTTGTATATATATATATATATATATATATATACATATATATAAGTAGTATTATTATTATTATTATAAAAAGGGGGTTTTTACCGTTTAATGACCGGTTTGTCCATTTTATGTCTTAAGTCACAATTAAAAGCTAATGTAAAATATTAAATATAAATACAACTTAATTTAAAGCGTAAAGTAAATGACGATAAATAAAACTGCGATAATTAAAAGTGCGATAAATAAAATGACAATAAATAAAAGTGCGATAATTTAAAGTACGATAATTAGAAGTGCGATATGATATAAAATAAAGGAATTATGCTTATTTAAACTTCCGTAATCATGATGTTTGACGTGTTAATTTTAGTTTATTACCATGGGTTAATTGTCCTTTGTCCTGGATTATTTAATATGTCTATACGATTTTTGTCCATAACAGTCCATCAGTCATAAATATAAAGTGCGAGTGTCCTCGTCAAATTATCCTTATACCCAAAGTCAAATATTCCAACTAATTGGGGACTTAAACTGTAACAAGGTCTTAATACTTTGTTTAATAATTACACCAGGATATCGACTGCGTGCAATCCAAGGTTTTAATACTTTATTAACAATTACACCAAGTGTCTTTGTATGTAATCCACCCCTGTTTTAATGAGTCCATTGACTATTAATCCATCCCCGTGTCCGGTTAAATGAATGATTATTAGTATTTATAAATACCCCGCCCGTCGTATCCGATCGAGTGTAAATGGTTATTTATAGGTACGTCAAATTGTAAATCTCTATATTAAATTAACGAACTATCATTCAGTTAAACAAATATAAAGTCCATTAATAGCCCATAGTCCAATTTCTACAAGTGTCGGTCTTTTGTCCAAACCCCAATTATGGTACAAAGCCCAATTACCCCGTCTTTAATATTTAGCCCAACATCACGATTACTTCGATTTAAATAAGCATAATAATAAGTTAGCTACGAGACATTAATTTAAAAAGGTTGAACATAACTTACAATGAGTATTAATAGCGTAGCGTTACACGGACAGAGTTTCGACTTACAAACTTAAAACATTCGCTAACATAACCTTATTATTATTAAACTTAAATTAAAATTATAATTAAAATATAAATATAAATATATATTTGAGAGTAAGAGATATAGTTGATATATTGGTGTCCTAAACTCGTCCGAAAAATGCTAAATTTATAGACCTGGCCAAACTTTTAGGGCCATGCGATCGCAAGAGCTTCCTTTGCATTTGCCACGTGATTGCATGGAGTCTAGGGACAGCTCACAATCTTTTGTTTTCTTGTTTGCCGACGGTTTTTATTTTAATATATAAATATGATATATATATATATATATATATATATATATATATATATATATATATATATATATATATATATATATATATATATATATATATATATATATAATTTATAGAATTATTTATATATTATATTATATTCGTGTGCATAGTTGACTTGTAATTTTAGCTCCGTTGCGTCGCGCGTTGATAGTTGGTTCATGTCCCGATTCCGGATTTTCGAACGTCCTTGCGTACTATTTGATATCTTGTACTTTGCGTTTCGTGGCTCGTACTCTTGTAACTTTTAGACGTTTCTCATCAATAATTTGAACCACTTTGATTGTACTTTGTACTTTTTAGATTTTTGGTCGTTTGCGTCTTCAAATCGTCGAATCTGTCTTTTGTCTTCACATTTTATTATTTAAACGAATATCACTTGTAAATAGAACAATTGCAACCAAAAGCTTGTCTTTCTTGAAGGATAATGCTATGAAATATATGTTCGTTTTTAGCATTATCAAATATTCCCACACTTGAGCGTTGCTTGTCCTCAAGCAATATAAAACTTTGAATAAAAACATACTTGAATCACTTCTTTATTCTTCACACTTTGTACATCAGTGATTTCTTATACGGCGGTATGAACAATGAGAGTAACGTTGCGGTTTACAGTCCCACATGACTATAAAAATTTAGATCCTTTAAGGAAATTGGATCTTTATGAAAACATTTGATCTTTTTGAAAATTCAATCTAGCTTTTACCCTAGATAAGTTTTTCGGAATAACCCTTCACCGGTGTTTGCAAATTGTTTTTGTGGGTTTTAGATTTGAAAATTTTAGCTCAAAACTTATGGTTTTGTGTCACCCACTTGCTAACCTTGTATTGGGAAAGCAACACGTCCAGTTTACTTGCTCCGTATATTACCTTTTGGTAAACTACCGTCCGGTTGTAAAGGAAAGCGTTGAACAAGCAACTGTTAAAGCAATGTCCCGTGACATGCTTTTGAGTATGGTCTATATCGTGTCGGATGCAATTATTATCCTTTGTAGGAGCAATAGTAAAGATCACCCTATAGTTTTTTCGGTCTGACACAAGGTCTTGTCTTCGACCATGCTATGCAACCACCGTTCTTACGGTTGACATCCGATTTGGTTCAGGTGACCTAATGAATTCCAGGTGAATTCCTAGGATTTTATGTTCAATGGTAATTGAACGCATTAAAAATGGGTTTTTAGAAAATAAATCGGTTTGTAATTTGATCAAAATATTTTCTCGTTCAAGCTCGAGTTTAGATATCATCGAATTCCATGAGTTTGTAATTCTCAATCTTTAAGGTCAATCCCAAGGATTGAGTAATATCAGGTTTAAAAGCTGATTTTTGATCTTCAAGGAGATTATCCTTTCTGGAGATCTGATTCATTAGTTTTATAAGCTAATTTGCACGGTGCCCCCCCCATTGTACGAGACAGATCCTCTCATGGTTAGGATAAGTCTGACCACTTGACGACCCTGTTTGATGCTGAGGTCCGTGGATTTCCAGCTGATTTTCGAGAAAAATTTTCAAGGTTTTTCGTAGACTCTACAACTGGTCTGGACGACAACTTCCTGACCTAAATCAAGAAGCGTGTGTCTTTTTCTCTCGGAAGACTTTACTTCCTTTTAAATTCCATTTATATTACAATAAATTGGGTAAAACTGATTAATATCGTCCAAAACAAAAGTATCTTCAATTATTTATACAAAAATATGTGATATATGTTCTAAATAACTTGGTAAATTTTTTCCACACTTGGCTTTTATTTTCCTTTCTTTGCCTTTTTATTCTCCTCTATTCCATTTTAAATGAATTCAAGCATTTTGGGTTGTTTCTCAATTTATGTCCTTTCCGAGGTAACAATAATTTCGGTGTTAACAACTAGTTTTATCGTTCATAAATATGTATAAACATGATTTTGAATTCATTTATTTGAAAATTTTTAAAATTTTTACTAGAATTGGGTAGTCAGTATATAAGACTAGGGCTGTTCTTTATTATTAGAGAGCACTAGATTCTAATACAGCTACTGCGTTACTAGTATTTTTAATGGTAACCAAGTGTTTAAATTAAAATTTTAAAAATCCGAAAGATTTTAACCCCTTCCCACACTTAAGATCCTGCAATGCCCTCATTTGCAAGAAATCAGTAGCAATTTAAATTATTGAGGGTGATTAGCGTAGAAAAATGATTAAATTTTACCAAAGTTTCCAAACATATTGGCGTTTATGTTAAATGATAAATGGTGCACATCATTTGTTCATTCCGTCTATTGTTACATCACACTTGTTTTTCGTTTTGTCATCAAAATTAATAGCTTTTGCTGAACTTAATGCCAGTCTATGAAAATGCGCTGTTTTACCCTGCTGTGTACATGAGATAAAATACATACAATACAAATATAAACATGCATGGTAATTTGAAATGGGACTTAATATCCCACTTTCAAATTACAAAAATAAAATATTAGTATAAAATAATAAAAATATTAAACATTACATTAAAGTATCAAAATGTTAAATGTTTAACATAAATAGATAAAATAATAAAAGAGAAGACATCACCAATGGAACACTATTGATTTGGATAGGGATTCCAGTTCATATCGTCGTTCGGGTTCCATGGTTGGTGATAGGTGTTCTGGTAGGCTTGATTGGGGTCGTACAGGTCAAAGGGTGGTCGCATATCGGGCTGATGCGGTGGATAGTAAGCAGGCTGAGTTGGAATGTAGTTATTTGGTACCTGATAGGATAGCTGGCTCATGATTTGGTGTTGATGAACTTGCCAGCTATCATTTTGGCGTTGCCTAGAAGTCTCATACTCATTCGCGGCTTGCCACTGCTCATACCGACGATTCCTATCCTCATTAGTCATTTCTACCTCATCTATACGCTGGAAAACGTCAGTAGCACTATCCCTAATGTCATCCGCCTCCTCCATTTCCTCATCCGAACCCCTCTCTACCTGTGGATGGCAGCCCTGATATTGTACTGCCTGATTGCGTCTCCTAGTCAATACCTTTTCATCTTGATAGACTTGCAAACCTAAAGTCTCGTCCTGTTCCCTACATACCATCATCGGACCCCCTTGATCCCTATCTACACCTAAATACTCTCCAATGAGAGTAACAAAAATACCTCCTCCTATTATTCCCCCTTCATGTATACCTTCCACCATTTTGGACAGATAAAAACCAACATAGTAGGGGATATTAACAGAGCTTCTAGTGTTTCAAATGCACTTAAGGTAAAATAAATCGTGTAAGGTCATTTTCTCCTTATTGTTACCTCTTTATGTAATCGAATTTTCTAAGAATCTATGTATTATACGAAGCTCGGCTTTATTAATATCTAAATAGGAGTGTCTTCCTCCCCGCGTAAACACATTAAAATTTGACATAAGCCTCCAGATGGCGTTGGCATCAAAATTTCTATCTACCCGCTCACCATGATAAATCAAATTTGTACAATCAGGTGATAGTAATTCAGCGGGAGTGTAAATCTGTAAAGCCCTGGCCATGTCCAGCATGGACATCCTATACATCCTACTGCCAAGTAAGAATCTAAGAAAACTCTTATTGTCTAACCTATCTACATCTTTATTAAAAGCTATAGTTCTCATTAGCTCAACACACCACTCTTTATAGACAGGTCTACGAGTGGTAAATAAACATTCCCAATCTGTAAAAGAAGAGCTACCATACCTTTGGATTAGATGCTGCCTAACTAGGTTAGCTAGGTGGACCCTTTCCAAAGGCTCCCAATCTATTACCCTTGGAACTTCTAAATTTTTGGTCCAAAGCTTAAATTTGTTACTTTGGTACATCGGGTAATCTCTCCAACTTCTATCAATCCATAAATTGGGATGCAACTGTTCTTCATGAATTGTTGGGTGTTCTATTATATGGTGAATGGGAAATACTACGTAGGCAATAAAAAATTGTGGGTCTGGTTCATGGTATTGCACGTGTTGATCATAATGTTGTTGTTGTTCTGGTTGATGTTCCGGTTCGTGATATTGCATCTCTGGCTGTGGTTCCGGAGCAGGTTTCCTAGACGATGATGATGCACTATCAGTATCGGTATTTCTCTGTAAAACACATTAAACAAACATTTGTGCATCCAAATATGCATTAGTGTTAGCAAAATACAAATTAAAACAATTACAATAACATGTTTAATCCATATTAAACTTATACTCATTTTCATATTTTTATCAATTCTACACTTTTTCAAATAAGCATATATGAAAATGTTTACAAAGTTCATAAGTATTCAACTCAAATAACATGTTAAAATAACCATTACTAGCAATTAAACAAGTTTCAAATGGCATATACATCAATTTAATCAATTTCATGAATTTTATACTTAAAAAGTCCACTTTAATTCTCAAAAATCATGTTTAGGATTAATGTTTGGATCATTTAGCTACCTAAACATGTTACACTACTTAATTTAGCAATAATTCATGATAAAAATAGGCCATAACCTATTTATACAAAAAAAAACCCCCAAATTGCTCAAGAACACAAACCCTAGATTTCTAAAATTTTTGAAGTTTTTGGCTTCAAATCATGTTAAATAGCATCAATCTAGGTTATACATGCATAATATACTAACAATTTAACTCTAATTACACTAAAAATTATCAAACTAGTATTATTGCAAATAATTGAAATTATCACAAAAATTAGGAAATTTATGAGTTTAGGGGTGAAATCTTTACCTTTTTGCTCCCAAATCTGAAGAAAGGCATGTTTATAGCGGATTGTAGGACGAAATTTCGTTGAATTTGGTGAAAAATTGATGAAATTTGAGAGAGTTTTGTATGTGTTTTCGTGTATATGTGTGTGTAGAAGTGAGGAGGCAGAGAGCTCGCTGGAACTTTTGATTTGTCCAGTTTTTTGGTGCCATGCGACAGCATGGCTATGCTGTGCAAACCCCATGCGATCGCATGGGGTCTATTTTTTTTTTTATATAAAATCATTTACTTATGAAACAATTAATTAATTTTAAAAATTTATTTTCTTTTAGAATGAGGGCGTTTCAGATCGTTGTCCTAGTTCGTCCCTCGACAAAATTTTAAAATTTATCATTTTAAAGCGATTGTTTTAAAAGCAAAGATTTTTGGGTTTTTTTAAATGTTTTTGGCATACTTTAAATCAATAAGATTAAAAATAATGATAATAAAATTTCTCGTCCCTTCCTTGGGTAAAGCAATTTCGGTTCAATAACCTAGTCTTCAACTCACGGCAAATTTTAGAAATCATATTTTTAACTTAATGAAATAAAGTAAATTTTATTTTTAAATTCACACCAAACTTAAATTTAAAATACATAAAATTAAAAATTCATATAAATATCATTAATATTTTTATACATTAATTTTATAAACTTATATTGAAAATATTAATTTTTAAAATATTTAAAAACTTAAATATATTGGTTTTAAAAATTTACAATAATAATTTAATATCAATTTTAAAAACAAGGTAAAAAATAAAATTAAACATCTTTTTGGTCTTTTATCCCACTTTAATTAATCAAATATTATCAAAAATATACGCCCTCTTTTAGGTAAAGTAATTTCGGCTATTTTATCTAGTTTTACTCCTGACGAATTTCTGAAATATTTTGGATTGATTGATTAAAGATATTTATACCTTATGAATAAACGGTAAATTTCGCAGTGATGTAATAAATTTTTTTATGATATTAATAATTTCGATTTCGCATACCTAATTTTATTGAATATCAATTTAATACTTTATAGCAAACGATTCAACGTTTATTATCAAAAGGTTAAAAGCAATAAATAAAAATAAATAAAAACTGTACATACTTACCTGTGAGATAAAATTTTCAGAGACCTGCTTTAGCCGACTCGTAGGAGAGTCGTGTGATTTGGTTTTCCATAGCTACGTAAGCGTAACCTCGATTCTTCAATAACTTTTCTTCTAAACATATGAACGGTCCTTCTCTGCATAGAGTAACAAATTCGGTATTTGAATATGTTTGATTGTTCGAACATTTACCTTTATATGACCATTTTCTGCATTTATGACATCTTTCAAGGTGTCGTGCTCTTCTTTTTGTTGCGGATTTTGATTTTCCTTTACCAAAATGTGTCTTATGATGATCTTTCCTGAGTTCTTTCCTTACTTCATCCATTTTTCCTCTTATGAATGATACCAGTTCACTCGGGAAGATGTTATTATTACGTTTAGTAATCAAAGCGTGTAGTAGTAGACCATGGTTCAGATCAAAGGAATTCTTCATCTCGTAAAACCTAAAAGAAATAAAAATTCAGAATGGAAGGAGAAGACTAGTTCTTTAGGGTCTGCTAGGGAAAGACCATGCAGATTCCATTCTCGAGAACTACACGAAAACAGAATATCAAACTCTAACAAAAATACACATTACCCTTAAAAGATTCGAATCTTCCCACACTTAGTTAGCTGTGGTGTCAAAATTGTGATTAACTTCATCTTCAACTTCCATTGGATTATCTATGTAATGTTTAACTCTGTGACCATTAACCTTAAATTCAATCCCGTTTGAATTTATTAATTCTACTTTTCCATATGGGAAAACTCTTTTGACTATGAATGGTCCAAACCATCTTGATTTCAATTTTTCAGGAAATAGCTTGAATCGTGAATTGAAAAGAAGAACTCTGTCTCCTTCTTTAAATTCTTTTAAACTTTTGATTCTTTTATCATGCCATTTCTTCGTTCTTTCCTTATAGATTAACGAATTTTCATATGCTTCATGTCTTAATTCTTCTAATTCGTTTAATTGACTTAACCGTACACGTTCGGCTTCATGTAAATCAAGATTACATGTCTTCAAAGCCCAAAATGCTTTGTGCTCAATTTCTACTGGAAGATGACATGCTTTTCCATAAACAAGTTTAAAAGGTGTGGTTCCAATTGGAGTTTTGTAGGCCTTTCTAAAAGCCCAGAGTGCATCCTCCAATTTCTTGG
The DNA here is from genome assembly GCF_046630445.1 of Rutidosis leptorrhynchoides. Lineage (NCBI taxonomy): Eukaryota > Viridiplantae > Streptophyta > Magnoliopsida > Asterales > Asteraceae > Rutidosis > Rutidosis leptorrhynchoides. The sequence continues at coordinate 345,334,323 of NC_092343.1, forward strand.
ACCATTCCTTCGTATTTGATCCTACAGTTTTCTCTAGAATACGTTTTAATGCTCGGTTGGTATTTTCAACTTGTCCACTTGTTTGTGGATGATAAGCTGTTGAGATTTTATGAGTTACTCCATATCTTTTGAGAACTTTCTCAAGTTGATTATTACAAAAATGAGTACCCCGATCACTTATTAAAGCTTTCGGTGTTCCGAACTTAGCAAAAAGACGTTTTAAAAAATTGACTACAACTCGTTCATCGTTAGTTGGGAGAGCTTGTGCTTTCGCCCTTTTAGATACATAATCAATGTCAACGAGAATATAGAGATTATTATAAGATTTTGGAAATAGACCCATAAAGTCAATACCCCAAACGTCAAATACTTCACATACTTGAATGACATTTTGTGACATTTCATCACGTTGACTTATTTTTCCAGCCCTTTGACATGCATCACAGGATTTACAAAGAAGGTGCGCGTCTTTGAAAATTGTAGGCCAATAGAATCCAGCGTCATAAACTTTTCTTGCTGTAAGTTGAGGCCCATAATGCCCTCCTGTTGGTCCTGTGTGACAATGGTTTAAGATTTGACTAGCTTCATCCCCGAATACACATCGGCGTATTATTCCATCGGGACAACTTTTAAACAAATGTGGATCTTCCCAGAAATAGTGTTTTATATTACTAAAGAATTTCTTTCATTTTTGGTATGACAACCCTTTTTCAAGGAATCCACATACTAAATAGTTTGCATAGTCTGCAAACCATGGAGTTTCATTATAATCGATCTTCAAAAGATATTCATCAGGAAAGTTATCTTGTATGGCCGATTCATTTAGAACTTCTAATTCGGGATTTTCAAGACGAGAAAGATGATCGGCTGCGAGATTTTTTGCTCCCTTTTTGTCTCGGATTTCAATATCGAACTCTTGTAAGAGTAAGATCTAACGGATTAATCGTGGTTTGGCATCTTGTTTTGAAAATAGGTATCTAAGAGCAGAATGGTCGGTATAAACCACCGTTTTAGCTAAAACGAGATATGAACGAAATTTGTCAAAAGCAAAGACAATAACAAGGAGTTCTTTTTTAGTAGTTGTGTAATTCATTTGTGCTCCTTGTAACGTCTTACTAGCGTAATAAATAGGTTGAAATCGTTTTTCAATCCTTTGTCCTAAAACGGCTCCCATTGCAAAATCACTTGCATCGCACATGAGTTCAAATGGAGATTCCAATTTAGAGTTATCATGATCAGCGCATTAGTGAGTTTTTCTTTAAAATATTAAAAGATTTGATGCATTCGTCCGAAAAGATGAATGGAGCATCATTTTCTAGGAGTTTATTCATAGGAGTGGCAATTTTAGAAAAATCTTTTATGAAACGTCGGTAAAAACCGGCATGCCCTAGTAAACTCCTAACTCCTCTAACATTGGTGGGATGTGGAAGTTTAATAATTACATCTACTTTAGCTCTATCCACTTCAATTCCTTCCTTTGAAATTTTATGACCAAGAACGATGCCTTCTTTAACCATGAAATGGCATTTCTCCCAATTAAGAACTAGATTTGATTGTTCGCATCTAATAAGCATTCGTTCAAGATTAACTAGACATGTTTCTAAAGTATCACCGAAGACTAAAAAGTCATCCATGAAAACTTCCATGCATTCTTCTATAATGTCGTGAAAAATCGCCATCATGCACCTTTGAAAGGTTGCAGGGGCGTTGCAAAGTCCAAATGGCATGCGTTTGTAAGCAAAAGTACCATAAGGGTACGTGAATGTGATTTTCTCTTGGTCCTAAGGGTGCTATTGGAATTTGAAAGTATCCGAAAAAACCGTCAAGAAAACAATAGTAACAATTCCCAGCTAATCTGGTGGCGTCATTTAATTTTCTATAATCTATACAGACACGCCATCCTGTTAGAGTCCTAGTAGGAATAAGCTCATTTTTTTCATTTGTGATGACAGTCATGCCACCCTTCTTAGGTACGCATTGAACTGGGCTTACCCATGGACTATCAGAGATTGTATAAATTAAACCTGCATCTAGCAGTTTAATAATTTCTTTCTTAACAACATCTTGCATATTAGGATTTAGTCTTCGTTGGCGTTTCACATACGTTTTATGACCTTCTTCCATAAGGATCTTATGTGTGCAATACGAAGGACTTATGCATTTAATGTCATGAATCTTCCATGCAATAGCTGGTTCATGAGCTTTTAGCACAGAAATGAGTTGAGATTTTTCATTTTCCGTAAGAGAAGACGATATTATTACAGGTAATTCAGATTCACCATGTAAATAAGCGTATTCCAAATGGTTTGGAAGTGGCTTTAACTCTAATGTCGGTGGTTCTTCTATCGATAATTTGTATCGATATCTGTCTTCCTCTTTTAACATTTGAATTTCTTCTGTTGTTGGTTCATAATCATTAGCCATGAATGCGACTAACATTTCAGCTCTGGTTCAGCCCCTTCTCCTAAAGAATATTCTCCTATTCCTTGTAATTCTGGAAATTCTTGTAACAATTCTGCATGTGAATCTATAGTTTGAATATAGTAACATGTATCATCTGCAGATTGCGGTTCTTGCATGGCTCTATCAATAGAAAAGGTAACACTCTCGTCCTCTATACTTAGGGTTAATTTCTTACCAAACACGTCTATTATTGCTTTAGCCGTGTTTAAGAATGGTCTTCCTAATATGAGAGGAACTCGAGAATCTTCTTCCATGTCCAGAATAACAAAATCTACTGGAAATACTAAAGTACCAGCTTTAACTAGCATATTTTCCATTATCCCTCTAGGATATTTTACTGATCGATCTGCTAGTTGAATGCTTATTCGTGTTGGTTTCAATTCTCCGAGGTCTAGTTTAGTGTATAGTGAAGACAGCATTAAATTTATACTAGCACCTAAGTCTGCCAATGCTTCTATTGAACTAAGACTTCCCAGAAAATATGGAATTGTGAAACTTCCTGAATCTGAAAGTTTTTCTGGTAGCTTATTCAACAGCACTGCAGAACAATTAGCATTCATTGTAACAACCGAGAGTTCTTCCATTTTCTTTCTATTTGTGATTAGATCTTTCAGGAATTTAGCATATCTAGGCATTCCTAAAATCACATCAATGAAAGGAAGATTGACATTTATTTGTTTAAACATATCCAAGAATTTGGATTGCTCAACTTCAAGTCTTTCTTTTCTCATTTTACTTGGGTAAGGAAGTGGTGGTTGGTATGGTTTAACATAAGGCTTTGCCTTAACTGTGTTATCTTCATTAACCTTTTCAACTACCGGTTCTTTTTCCTTATCTTGCTCAGGTTGTGGTGCCTGTGGAGTAGGAATAGAGTCATCAGAATTTACAGGAATTTCATGTGGTTTAAGTGTAATACCACTTCTTGTGGTAATAGCTTTAGCTGTTTCATTCCGGGGGTTAGCATTTGTATCGCTAGGTAGACTTTCCGGTTTTCTTTCACCTATCAACCTTGATAGGTTGCTCACTTCTTGTTCCAAATTTTGAATTGAAGCTTGTTGATTTCTAAATACTCGAACATTTTGTTCATTAGTTTGTTTCTCAGATGTGAAAAATTGCATTTGAGATTCAACTAGCTTCGACATCATATCTTCTAAATTTGGCTTTTTATCATCGGTTTGTGGTTGTTTAATTGGAAAAATAGGTCTTTGCTGGTTGTAAGTATTATTAGTTACTTGGTGATTGCTAGGACCTTGTTGATTGTTGTATGGAACATTTCGGTTATAATTCTGGTTTTGATTGTAGTTTGGTCTTGGCGGTTGATAATTATTCGGTTATTATTTCCAGGCCTTTGGTTCATGTATGAAATATTCTCTCTTTGTTCCATTGTTTGTTCAATACTAAGACAATCTTTTGTCAAATGTGGTCCTCCACACTGTTCACAACTAATTCGTATAGCGTGAATATCTTTAGTCATCTTTTCCATTCGTCTTTCGAAAGCATCTATCTTTGCGGACATGGAATCAAAGTCATGGCTAGAATCAGCTCTAGCCGCTTTAGATGATCTAACGATGTCTTTTTCTTGATGCCACTCATGTGAGTGGGAAGCTGTGTTATCAATAATTTTGTAAGCTTCAGTTGTGGTTTTCTTCATAATGGAACCACCAGCTGCTATATCGATGTATTTTCGTGTAGTGATGTCGCATCCTTAGTAGAATATTTGTACTATTTGATAAGTGTCTAAACCATGCTGAGGACATCCTCTCAATAACTTTTCAAATCTTGTCCACGCCTCATATAGAGTTTCATTTGGCATTTGTGTGAACGTAACAATTTCTCCTTGAAGTCTCACGGCTTTAGATGCCGGAAAGAATTGTTTAAGAAATTTTTCAACTAAAACATCCCATGTATCAATCGCCCCTTCAGGTAACGATTCTAACCAATCTTTGGCTTCTCCCTTTAAAGTCCAGGGAAATAACATGAGATAGATCTGTTCATCCTCAACTTCTCTGATTTTGAATAAAGTACAGATCCTATTAAAGGTTCGAAGATATTCGTTTGGATCTTTCTTCAGCGCACCACTAAATTGGCATTGATTAGTTACCATGTGTAGGATTTGTCTTTTGATTTCATAATCTGGCGCATTAATGTCTGGTTGAGTAATTGCATGACCTTGGCCAGTGCGTTTAGCTCTCATTCGGTCTTCCATACTTAGAGGTTCCAGATTTTCTATGATTGAATTTGTTGAATATGAATCACTAGAGGATTCTGATTTAATGGTTTCTTCCTCGACAATCTCTGGATGAGTGATTTGTGGTTCAGGAGGAATAATTAGTGGTTCCGGATCTCTGAATTGTCCCTGAATATTCTCCGGATTCTCAATTGTGAGGTCGGGTTCAAAAATGGATTATCGGAAATTTGAATTGGAGTACTTGGTCGACTAGATGACAATTCTAAAGAAAAATCAACGGCGACAATGTTGGCTAGATGTCTTGATCGACTTACATGTGGTGAACGTATGAAAAGGTGGTGAACCTTTTGCTCGGTGCATTCACTGAATATCATATTAGTTATAAAGATAAAAATTATATAAGTTATCAAATTAATAGACTTTTCTGATTTTACCCACGTTTCGAATAGCCAATAACATATAATCATCATACTATCAATATAACATATAAAATCAGTAAAATATATGAAAAATTAAAAATCTAGGGTTAGGGTTTATACCCTAATCGAGAATCAAAAGATATCAACGTGTAGTGAATGTAGTGACCTGAACTTTTCCATGTTTATATAAATTAAATGAAATTATTATTTATATGATTAAGTGTTTCCAACATGTTAAGCAATCAAACTTGTTAAGACTTGATTAATTGAAATAGGTTTCATATAGACAATTGACCACCCAAGTTGACCGGTGATTCACGAACGTTAAAACTTGTAAAAACTATATGATGACATATATATGGATATATATATAGTTAACATGATATTATGATAAGTAAACATATCATTAAGTATATTAACAATGAACTACATATGTAAAAGCAAGACTACTAACTTAATGATTTTTAAACGAGACATATATGTAACGATTATCGTTGTAACGACATTTAATGTATATATATCATATTAAGAGATATTCATACATCATATTATCATAATAATATAATAATTTAAAATCTCATTTGATATTATAAACATTGGGTTAACAACATTTAACAAGATCGTTAAACTAAAGGTTTCAAAACAACACTTACATGTAACGACTAACGATGACTTAACGACTCAGTTAAAATGTATATACATGTAGTGTTTTAATATGTATTCATACACTTTTGAAAGACTTCAAGACACTTATCCAAATACTTCTACTTAACAAAAATGCTTACAATTACATCCTCGTTCAGTTTCATCAACAATTCTACTCGTATGCACCCGTATTCGTACTCGTACAATACACAGCTTTTAGATGTATGTACTATTGGTATATACACTCCAATGATCAGCTCTTAGCAGCCCATGTGAGTCATCTAACACATGTGGGAACCATCATTTGGCAACTAGCATGAAATATCTAATAAAATTACAAAAATATGAGTAATCATTCATGACTTATTTACATGAAAACAAAATTACATATCCTTTATATCTAATCCATACACCAACGACCAAAAACACCTACAAACACTTTCATTCTTCCAAGTTTGCTAGCTTACTTCCAATCTTGTAGAGTGATCATCCAACCTCAAGAAATCTTTATTATTTACAGTAAGATATCTTTCTAATACAAGGTAATACTTATATTCAAACTTTGATTCAATTTCTATAACTATAACAATCTTATTTCGAGTGGAAATCTTACTTGAACTTGTTTTTCGTGTCATGATTCTGCTTCAAGAACTTTCAAGCCATCCAAGGATCCTTTAAAGCTAGATCCATTTTTCTCATTTCCAGTAGCTTTATCCATAAAACTTGAGGTAGTAATGATGTTCATAACATCATTCGATTCATACATATAAAGCTATCTTATTCGAAGGTTTAAACTTGTAATCACTAGAACATAGTTTAGTTAATTCTAAACTTGTTCGCAAACAAAAGTTAATCCTTCTAACTTGACTTTTAAAATCAACTAAACACATGTTCTATATCTATATGATATGCTAACTTAATGATTTAAAACCTGAAAACACGAAGAACACTGTAAAACCGGACATACGCCGTCGTAGTAACACCGCGGGCTGTTTTGGGTTAGTTAATTAAAAACTATGATAAACTTTTATTTAAAAGTTGTTCTTCTGGGAAAATGATTTTTCTTATGAACATGAAACTATATCCAAAAATCATGATTAAACTCAAAGTGGAAGTATGTTTTCTAAAATGGTCATCTAGACGTCGTTCTTTCAACTGAAATGACTACCTTTACAAAAACGACTTTTAACTTATATTTCCGACTATAAACCTATACTTTTTATGTTTAGATTCATAAAATAGAGTTCAATATGAAACCATAGCAATTTGATTCACTCAAAACGGATTTAAAATGAAGAAGTTATGGGTAAAACAAGATTGGATAATTTTTCTTGTTGTAGCAACGTGAAAATTAGTAACAAATCTATATTAATCATATCCTAGCTAACTTATATTGTATTATACATGTATTCTAATATATTATGTAATCTTGGGATACCATAGACATGTACGCAAATGTTTTGACATATCATATCGACCCATGTGTATATATTATTTGGAACAACCATAGACACTCTATATGCAGTAATGAGGGAGTTAGCTATACAGGGTTGAGGTTGACTCTAAAAATATATATACTTTGAGTTGTGATCTAGCCTGAGACATGTATACACTGGGTCGTGGATTGATTCAAGATAATATATATCAATTTTTTTCTGTACATCTAACGTTGGACAACTAGTTGTAGGTTACCAACGAGGACAGCTGACTTAATAAACTTAAAACATCAAAATTTATTAAAAGTGTTGTAAATATATTTTGAATATACTTTGATATATATATACATATTTGTTATAGGTTCGTGAATCGACCAGTGGCCAAGTCTTACTTCCCGACGAAGTAAAAATCTGTGAAAGTGAGTTATAGTCCCACTTTTAAAATCTAATATTTTTGGGATGAGAATACATGCAGGTTTTATAAATGATTTACAAAATAGACACAAGTACGTGAAACTACATTCTATGGTTGAATTATCGAAATCGAATATGCCCATTTTTATTAAGTCTGGTAATCTAAGAATTAGGGAACAGACACCCTAATTGACGCGAATCCTAAAGATAGATCTATTGGGCCTAACAAACCCCATCCAAAGTACCGGATGCTTTAGTACTTCGAAATTTATATCATATCCGAAGGGTGTCTAGGAATGATGGGGATATTCTTATATATGCATCTTGTTAATGTCGGTTACCAGGTGTTCACCATATGAATGAATTTTATCTCTATGTATGGAATGTATATTGAAATATGAAATCTTGTGGTCTATTATTATGATTTGATAATATATAGGTTAAACCTATAACTCACCAACATTTTTGTTGACGTTTTAAGCATGTTTATTCTCAGGTGATTATTAAGAGCTTCTGCTGCTGCATACTAAAATAAGGACAAGATTTGGAGTCCATGCTTGTATGATATTATGTAAAAACTGCATTCAAGAAACTTATTTTTGATGTAATATATTCTTATTGTAAACCATTATGTAATGGTCGTGTGTAAACAGTATATTTTAGATTATCATTATTTGATAATCTGCGTAATGTTTTTTTTTTAAAACCTTTATTGATAAAATAAAGGTTATGGTTGTTTTAAATATGAATGCAGTCTTTGAAAAACGTCTCATAGAGGTCAAAACCTCGCAACGAAATCAATTAATATGGAACGTTTATAATCAATATGAACGGGACATTTTAGTTGGTATCCGAGCGTTGGTCTTAGAGAACCAAAATTTTGCATTAGTGTGTCTTATCGAGTTTGTTAGGATGCATTAGTGAGTCTGGACTTCGACCGTGTTTACTTGAAAAATGATTGCTTAACAAATTTTATTGGAAACTATATATTTTTAACATGTGAATATTATGTGATATATTAATCTCTTAACGTGTTTGATATTATGTGATAGATGTCTACCTCTAGAACAAGTCCCATTGACTCACCTAATAATAATGAAGAGTCAAATGTAAATTGGAATGATTCGTGGACTGATTCACAAGTTCCCAAAGAGGAACCGGAAGAAGAGTCGGAACCGGAAGAAGAATCGGAATCGGGAGAAGAATCGGAACCGGAAGAAGAAATAGAACCAGTGGGGGAAATAATAAAACGGTTAAGTAGAAGAAAATCCTCAACCAACCGACCAAAGTTAATTATGGTCAATGGTGTTTCCGCCAAGGAAGCAAAGTATTGGGAGGATTACCAATTCTCCGATGAATCGGATCCCGACAAGGATTCCGATGATGTTATAGAAATTACCCCAACACAATTTAATAAGGCAAAAGAGAACAATAAGGGAAAGGGCATAAAAATAGAGAAATTTGATTCCAAACCCGATGAACTTTATATGTATCATCAACACCCGTATTTCTTAAGTTGTGACAATAACCCGGGAACCTCTAAAACACCAGGTTTTTCTAAACCAATGTGGAAAACGACGGCTCGTATTAGGGGAACATCATATATCCCTAGAAACTTGGCAAAACGAACCAGAACTGAAGAAGAAGAAACGAGCGAGTCGGAATAAGATAGTTGTATTCGTGTGGTGTAATATATGTAATATAGTGTGCTTATGCTTTATGATATATGTAAAAATTGCTTGAATTAATAAGTAATTTTTTTTATGAATCTAACTCTTGTATATTTAAAGTATAAAAACACAAAAATGGATAGATAACCCAATATTTTAAGAGACCTACCCGGAGACATGATTGATGAAATCTTGTCTAGAGTCGGTCAAAATTCCTCGGCACAACTATTTAAGGCGAGATCAGTTTGTAAGACATTCGAAGAATGTTCCAAGAATGCCTTGGTTTATAAAAGGCTTTCGTTAAAAAGATGGGGGATATCACATTGGGAAATCCATAAGTTACGATGTGTTTCCTTTGACGCATATATTGCGGGGAACCCAAATGCTATTTTACGCAACGGGTTAAGAAATTATTTTGACTCAATATATCCGAATATAGGACTTCGTGATTTAGAAAAAGCGGCTAACATGCAACATAAAGAAGCATGTTATGCTTACGGATTAGTAATGTTCGCTTCTCACCAAAGTGAGAACAAGAACATCGGGCTACAACTATTAAACAAAACGTTCTCACAAGTGACGGAGTCGGTAATTTGGGTAAGAAATGAGGTTTTTAGATTGTTACGGGACTGTTGAACATTACGTAACCCTCGTTCCTTTGACGACGTTACAACACGCTGTCTTATCAACGGCCATAACGGTTATGTTCCACAAGACCAAGGATGGGAAGTAGTCCTAGTAAAACCATAATGCATGACTTGTTTCTGGACGTATGAATTACGTGTCTTTATTGCCTTTGCTGAACGACTTGTGTACTAGCTAGAATTATCTTCACAACTATATTGTATCAAAGTTATTGTGTGCTATATTTCATGCTATATGTAAAATAAGCGGTATTGTAAGTTTGTAAAATATTGTGTAAAAGTTTGAACGCGAAATATTATTATAATCAGTTTTTCATATAGAATTGTAGTAGTTGAATTTTATATTAGCTACTAAGTATGAACTTAACGGGTAGGTACTACCCGAATTTAAACTTATAAAACGCTAATATGAAGAAAATGCTTTTATAAATGAGTTCATATTATGCTACGAGATACTATTGACTACTCTTAATATTCTGTATGATTAACTTGTTTCATTTGACTATTTGAAGGAAATGGCACCGACTACTCGACAAACCATGAATATGAGCGAAGAGGAATTTCGTACCTTTCTTGCTGCAAACATAGCCGCAGTACAGGCTGCGCTACATACCAACAATAACTCCGAATCTAGCAATGCAGCTAACGGTGCAAGAAATCGTGTAGGATGCACCTACAAAGAATTCACTGCCTGCAAACCTTTGGAATTCGATGGAACCGAAGGACCGATCGGATTGAAACGGTGGACCGAGAAGGTCGAATCGGTGTTTGCCATAAGTAAGTGTACTGAAGAGGATAAAGTGAAGTACGCTACGCATACCTTCACAGGTACTGCATTAACATGGTGGAATACCTATCTAGAGCAAGTGGGACAAGATGATGCTTACGCACTACCGTGGTCAGCATTCAAGCACTTGATGAACGAGAAGTACCATCCCAGAACCGAGGTCAATAAGCTCAAGACAGAACTTAAAGGGTTACGAACCCAAGGATTTGATATTACCACGTACAAAAGACGATTCACAGAATTGTGCCTATTGTTTCCGAGAGCGTTCGAAGATGAGGAAGAGAAGATCGACGCGTTTGTGAAAGGATTACCGGAAAGAATCCAAGAAGATATAAGTTCACACGAGCCCGCCTCCATACAACATGCATGTAGAATGGCTCACAAACTAGTGAACCAGATTGAGAAAAGAATTAAAGAACAGGCGGCTGAAGAGGCCAATGTGAAGCAAGTCAAAAGAAAGTGGGAGGAAAACGGTGATAAGAATCACCAATACAGCAACAACAGCAATTACAACAATAATTGCAACAACTATCCCAACAATCGCAACATCAATCGTAACTACAACAAACGGCCCAACAACAACAACAATAACAACAACAACAACAACAACAACAATAACAACAACAACAACAACAACAACAACAACAACAACAACAACAACAACAACAACAACAACAACAACAACAACAACAACAACAACAACAACAACAACTACAACAATCATCCTAAAAACAATAACAACCGCAACAACAACAACAACAACAACAATCAGAAGCAACTATACCAAAGGTGTGAAAAGTATCACTCGGGGTTCTGCACCAAATTTTGCAACAAGTGTAAAAGAAATGGTCATAGCGCGGTGAAGTGTGAGGTCTACGGACCAGGGGTTAACAGAATGAAAGGAACAAATGGTGTCGGAACGAGTAATGGCGGAGCAAGTAGTGTCGGAGCAAGTTATGCCAATGTAGTTTGTTATAAATGTGGAAAACCAGGCCACATTATTAGAAATTGCCCGAACCAGAAGAACACGAATGGACAAGGCTGGGGAAGAGTTTTCAATATTAATGCGGCAGAGGCACAGGAAGACCCGGAGCTTGTTACCGGTACGTTTCTTATTGACGATAAATCTGCTTATGTTTTATTTGATTCGGGTGAGGATAGAAGCTATATGAGTAGAGAATTTTGTGCTAAATTAAGTTGCCCATTGGCGCCTTTGGATAGTAAATTTTTACTCGAATTAGCAAATGGTAAATTAATTTCAGCAGATAATATATGTCGGAATCGAGAAATTAAACTGGTTAGCGAAACATTTAAGATTGACTTGATACCAGTAGAGTTAGGGAGTTTTGATGTGATAATTGTAGTGACCCGAACTTTTCCATGTTTATATATATTAATTGAGATTGATATTTACATGATTAAATGTTTCCAACTTGTTAAACAATCAAACTTGTTAAGACTTGATTAATTGAAATATGTTTCATATAGACAATTGACCACCCAAGTTGACCGGTGATTCACGAACGTTAAAACTTGTAAAAACTATATGATGACATATATATGGATATATATATATATATATATATATATATATATATATATATATATATATATATATATATATATATATATATATATATATATATATATATATATATATATATATATATATATATATATATATATATATATATAATTAACATGATACTATGATAAGTAAACATATCATTAAGTATATTAACAATGAACTACATATGTAAAAACAAGACTACTAACTTAATGATTTTTAAACGAGACATATATGTAACGATTATCGTTGTAAAGACATTTAATGTATATATATATCATATTAAGAGATATTCATACATGATAATATCATGATAATATAATAATTTAAAATCTCATTTGATATTATAAACATTGGGTTAACAACATTTAACAAGATCGTTAACCTAAAGGTTTCAAAACAACACTTACATGTAACGACTAACGATGACTTAACGACTCAGTTAAAATGTATATACATGTAGTGTTTTAATATGTATTTATAAACTTTTGAAAGACTTCAATACATTTATCAAAATACTTCTACTTAACAAAAATGCTTACAATTACATCCTCGTTCAGTTTCATCAACAATTCTACTCGTATGCACCTGTATTCGTACTCGTACAATACATAGCTTTTAGATGTATGTACTATTGGTAAATACACTCCAATGATCAGCTCTTAGCAGCCCATGTGAGTCACCTAACACATGTGGGAACCATCATTTGGCAACTAGCATGAAATATCTCATAAAATTACAAAAATATGAGTAATCATTCATGACTTATTTACATGAAAACAAAATTACATATCCTTTATATCTAATCCATACACCAATGACCAAAAACACGTACAAACACTTTCATTCTTCAATTTTCTTCATCTAATTGATCTCTCACAAGTTCTATCTTCAAGTTCTAAGTATTCTTCATAAATTCTACAAGTTCTAGTTACATAAAATCAAGAATACTTTCAAGTTTGCTAGCTCACTTCCAATCTTGTAAGGTGATCATCCAACCTCAAGAAATCTTTGTTTCTTATAGTAGGTTATCATTCTAATACAAGGTAATAATCATATTCAAACTTTGGTTCAATTTCTATAACTATAACAACCTTATTTCAAGTGATGATCTTACTTGAACTTGTTTTCGTGTCATGATTCTGCTTCAAGAACTTCGAGCCATCCAAGGATCCGTTGAAGCTAGATCCATTTTTCTCTTTTCCAGTAGATTTATCCAAGGAACTTAAGGTAGTAATGATGTTCATAACATCATTCGATTCATACATATAAAGCTATCTTATTCGAAGGTTTAAACTTGTAATCACTAGAACATAGTTTAGTTAATTCTAAACTTGTTCGCAAACAAAAGTTAATCCTTCTAACTTGACTTTTAAAATCAACTAAACACATGTTCTATATCTATATGATATGCTAACTTAATGATTTAAAACCTGGAAACACGAAAAACACCGTAAAACCGGATTTACGCCGTCGTAGTAACACCGCGGGCTGTTTTGGGTTAGTTAATTAAAAACTATGATAAACTTTGATTTAAAAGTTGTTATTCTGAGAAAATGATTTTTATTATGAACATGAAACTATATCCAAAAATTATGGTTAAACTCAAAGTGGAAGTATATTTTCTAAAATGGTCATCTAGACGTCGTTCTTTCGACTGAAATGACTACCTTTACAAAAACTACTTGTAATTTATTTTTCCAACTATAAACCTATACTTTTTCTGTTTAGATTCATAAAATAGAGTTCAATATGAAACCATAGCAATTTGATTCACTCAAAACGGATTTAAAATGAAGAAGTTATGGGTAAAACAAGATTGGATAATTTTTCTCATTTTAGCTACGTGAAAATTGGTAACAAATCTATTCCAACCATAACTTAATCAACTTGTATTGTATATTATGTAATCTTGAGATACCATAGACACGTATACAATGTTTCGACCTATCATGTCGACACATCTATAAATATTTCGGAACAACCATAGACACTCTATATGTGAATGTTGGAGTTAGCTATACAGGGTTGAGGTTGATTCCAAAATATATATAGTTTGAGTTGTGATCAATACTGAGATACGTATACACTGGGTCGTGGATTGATTCAAGATAATATTTATCGATTTATTTCTGTACATCTAACTGTGGACAACTAGTTGTAGGTTACTAACGAGGACAGCTGACTTAATAAACTTAAAACATCAAAATATATTAAAAGTGTTGTAAATATATTTTGAACATACTTTGATATATATGTATATATTGTTATAGGTTCGTGAATCAACTAGTGGCCAAGTATTACTTCCCGACGAAGTAAAAATCTGTGAAAGTGAGTTATAGTCCCACTTTTAAAATCTAATATTTTTGGGATAAGAATACATGCAGGTTTTATAAATGATTTACAAAATAGACACAAGTACGTGAAACTACATTCTATGGTTGAATTATCGAAATCGAATATGCCCCTTTTTATTAAGTCTGGTAATCTAAGAATTAGGGAACAGACACCCTAATTGACGCGAACTCTAAAGATAGATCTATTGGGCCTAACAAACCCCATTCAAAGTACCGGATGCTTTAGTACTTCGAAATTTATATCATATCCGAAGGGTGTCCCGGAATGATGGGGATATTCTTATATATGCATCTTGTTAATGTCGGTTACCAGGTGTTCACCATATGAATGATTTTTATCTCTATGTATGGGATGTGTATTGAAATATGAAATCTTGTGGTCTATTATTATGATTTGATATATATAGGTTAAACCTATAACTCACCAACATTTTTGTTGACGTTTTAAGCATGTTTATTCTCAGGTGATTATTAAGACCTTCCGCTGTCGTATACTTAAATAAGGACGAGATTTGGAGGCCATGCTTGTATGATATTGTGTAAAAACTGCATTCAAGAAACTTATTTTGTTGTAACATATTTGTATTGTAAACCATTATGTAATGGTCATATGTAAACAGGATATTTTAGATTATCATTATTTGATAATCTACGTAAAGCTTTTTAAACCTTTATTGATGAAATAAAGGTTATGGTTTTTTTTAAAATGAATGCAGTCTTTGAAAAATGTCTCATATAGAGGTCAAAACCTCGCAGCGAAATCAATTAATATGGAACGTTTTTAATCAATAAGAACGGGACATTTCAGTTGGTATCCGAGTGAAAGGACCCGTTCATATACATTATAAACGATTCACAATAGTTGATTACATCGCGAGGTATTTGCCCTCTATATGATACATTTTACAAACATTGCATTCGTTTTTAAAAGACAAACTTTCTTTACAGCGAAAATTGACGGTATGCACACCATTTCATAATACATCCAACTATAATTGACTTAATAATAATCTTGATGAACTCAATGACTTGAATGCAACGTCTTTCAAAATATGCCATGAATGACTCCAAGTAATATCCTTAAAATGAGCTAATGCACAGCGGAAGATTTCTATAATACCTGAGAATAAACATGCTTTAAAATGTCAACCAAAAGGTTGGTGAGTTCATAGGTTTATCATAACAATCATTTCAATATATTAATAGACCACAAGATTTCCGTTTATAAATATATGTACACTCGCAAGTGTATAAAATTATTCTATAAGTTGTAGGCACCCGGTAACAAGCCTTAACGTTCATGTTTTACCCTCTGAGGTACACCAGATCAGGTGTGATTAAAATAACCTCGAAGTACTAAAGCATCCCATAGTCAGGATGGGGTTTGTCAGGCCCAATAGATCTATCTTTAGGATTCGCGCCTACCGTACATAGACAAGTAGTTTAATGTTACCAAGCTAAGGGTATATTTCTGGTTTAAACCCACGTAGAATTAGTTTTAGTACTTGTGTCTATTTCGTAAAACATTTATAAAACAGCGCATGTATTCTCAGCCCAAAAATATATATTGCAAAAGCAATTAAAAAGGGAGCAAATGAAACTCACAATACTGTATTTCGTAGCAATTATGTATATGACGGCACTGAACAAGTGCAGGGTTTGTCTCGGATTCATGAACCTATATTAAGTATATATATATTTATATGTTGGTCAATATCTGTCTAACAATTTAGGTCAGGTCGTAGTGTATCACAATCCTAATGCTCGAGACCGATATGCAAAAGTCAACAAAAGTCAACTTGACCCAAAATGACTTCCAAAATCTATACATGTTTATTATATAACTTATATATAGTCTTTTTATATATTTAAATATATTTATCAGATCTTATTATACTAAATAATACAAGTCATAAAAATTTATATTTAAATTCATATATGATAAAAATATACTTTTATATATCTCAAGTAATAAAATTTATAAAATTCACTTAATATCATAAAAATATAGTGATATGTATTATTAATGTAATTATATTACGTGTGGTAAAAATATCTTTGTACGCATATTTATTTGATTAAATAATATTGATAATAATAATAATGATAAAAATAATAAAATGATAGTTTCAATAAAAATATTAATTTTTAGTAATAAAAATAATTTTAGTAATAACATCAACTGATAAAAATTATAATAATCATTTTAATAATAATATTAAAATTAATAATAATTCAGTTGACCATATCTTTTAATCCGTTCATCGAACCCACACGATTTCTAAATGAAAAGTTATTAATTTTTCTTTAGCTTTTCAACGACATGCATATCATATACCTTATCTCAGTAGCATATGTATCAAATTCGTGATTTATCATAAACTATTTAACGACGAAACTAAGCATACAAACATGCATAATCATATATACTCGAGCACTAGTCAGGGATACACTATTAATATATAAAAGATAATATATGAATGCTCACGTATCAATATTGTGATTCAATATTGCAGGATAGTACGTAGAGGCAACGAAAATGATAAACGTTAGGTTGACCTCACGAGCAATACCCTCGAACAATATCCATAACCTCCATAGCTATAACCCATAATTTCCTTAGCTCTATCCCGTTTGAAAACTTATTTTGAAGTCGTCTGAATATAACTCCGTCGTAGTATTTTATGTATACTAATAATAACTTGAAATAATACTAAGTAAATATATATATGTAATTCGATTGAGAGAGTTTAGAGAGATATATTTTCAAGTTTCTATGAAATAATAAAACCTATTGAATTCTATTTATAATAGATTTTTGAATTATTAAAGTGAATTATCAAAGTATGAATTATTAAAGTGAATTATTAAAGTATGAATTATTAAAGTGAATAATTAAAGTATGAATTATTAAAGTGAATAATTAAAGTATGAATTATTAAAGTGAATTATTAAAGTATGAATTATTAAAGTGAATTATTAAAGTATGAATTATTAAAGTGAATTATTAAAGTGAATTATTAAAGTGAATTATTAAAGTTAAAGTAAAGTAAAAGTAAAGTAAAAGTAAAGTAAAGGTAAAGTTAAAGTATAGTAAAAGTATAAAATTATGTATGTATAATACGCGTATAAATATATTTAATATTAATTTAAATCGTTATATAATAAAACATTTTAGAAAAGTAGAATTATATATATTCATAATAGGTTTCAAGTTTTTAAATTACAGTCTGTTGGTGAAGCATGGGATAAAGTCCAAAGGTTTAATAAACGTGTGAAATCATCTTAATGAAAAATTTCGAGTTACTTAACTTGTCGATATCCAACATCTAAGTTATTTACACTCCACGTTCTTACTTATAGATCACTTTACCATTTTCCGAATATTGTCAAAAAGAATAGATTTCTTAAATCACAGTGGACCTCATAACATTGGCCCGTAATCATATCATAATGTATCTGATAATTCAATCATTTGATATTATCTCTTAATTCTGTCGATAAATATATCAAAACAAATACGTTCATGTAAAGTATCATATATATCAAATACTTTGTTAATGTTTTCAGTTATTATATATTATATATACATATCTATATACACATAATTGTTCGTGAATCGTCGAACACGGTCAAAGGGTAATTGATTACATGAATGTAGTTCCAAACTTTTTGAGATTCAACATTACAAATTCTGCTTATCGTGTCGGAAACATATAAAGGTTAGGTTTAAATTTGGTCGGAAATTTCCGGGTCGTCACAGTACCTACCCATTAAAGAAATTTCGTTCCGAAATTTGATCGAGGTCGTCATGGCTAACTTTAAAAATGTTTTCATGACGAATATGAGTTGATAAATAGAGTTTTATCACCATTGAGTAATATAGATAAAACAATTTGATTACACGAAGAGTATAAGTGAAGCTATCGCAAGAGAGTGAAATGAGTAAATATATATTCGTTTTAACCGATGACGTAGTTATGATTGATTTTCGGAATTCATGGAATTTAAAGAAAATCTTTGCAATAAGATTTGGTTCTTTGGCGATTAAGGAAATCAGGATCTTATTTGATTAAATGCGATAATCTGTCTCGATTTCTCTGTCTGATATTTTACTATAAATCCACCCCTTCGTTTCTTTATTTCCACATCTCACACCTTCTAGTCTTTCTCCCCAATTCATACTTTAAAGCATTAGTTAATATGCTTCATCCAGTATTGATTCTTGATATACTCTTAACTTTCATACCTGTCATTCTTCTTTTTCATCTACCACCGGAGGAAGTTATTTTCTTCTACCATTACCTTGGGGTTATTGTGTTTTTCATTCTCCCGTGTCTTTATATTGCTATACGCATTGATATACAAGGTTTGTAATTTCGGGGTTGTTATCGGGCTTTATATTCTCCATTATATTTCGGAGCTTCATGCTTTCGTTTTCTCTTCCCCACCTTAAGTCAAGCGGATAATGGTCCAGAATTTGTAGATATGAATTTTTGGATGAACATAGTTAATGTTCCAAGAAGAAAATCGTAATGGCACGATCTTGATTTGGCAAATTACCAGAATATCCTAAAATATAGAGCTATCAAGATGATATGTTCTTAATATGTTTGGAAATTGGGTAGAATGTAAGAGTCGTGTAAATAGTACATGATGACGGTATGTTCTGTGAATCATCACGTTCCATTAGAAACTCAGTATGACTTACTGTAATATAATCACATTGATCAAGTGTCATTATATTATACTAACTCATGCTTCAGTTCCCAATACTACTTCAAAAACATTCCTATTATAAATTTGAATTTTTTTTTTTCATCAGAATTTAGAAACTAACACAGTTTCTTTTTATATTGTAACGCAGATATTGCGAATAGATAGAAGATTTTGGATAAGAATAGTTTTGAAAATATCTTCAGGAATATCGAAGATATTTATAATAAAAGATACGATAATATCTTATAATTCTTAACATAGATGGATGATGAAGAAGATTTGTCTGTGAAGGTTTAGAATAAGAAGTAAGGTGTTTGCTAACTATTTCAGTAGACACTGAATCATTTGGATCCTTTGAAGGCAGGTTTAGTCTTTGTGATTTGTCCACAGCCTCCTTCATGGTCTGCTCAATCCGTTTTCCAGTTTCAAACCTTCTCTTTTTCTCAGCTTTACCACCATACTATTCTTTATCATCAAACTTTTGACTGTTAAAGTCATTTACAGTTTTTGCTGCTTCATCAGCATTTTTCCAATTTCGGAGAACTAGTTCATAGTTTGGGATATTTTTCAGAAAATTCACATTCGAAGCATGTAAGTCTAGGAGATAGACGTTATATGTATACATATAACTTTTGACGTAAAATTGTCGCGAAATTCAAAATACTGATTGCTAATTCCCAGTAGTTGGTGTGATAATTATTGTTACAGGATGTAGGTGAGTACATGATGGGGTTTTAATGAATAAGTATAGTGGCTTTTTGGAGAGGCTTAAGTCGAAGGTTAATGAAGTTGTTGATAAGTTTACTGCTAATGTGGCGAGATATGAAAGGTTCCCCGGTAACAATGATGAAGGGGTAATTGTTATAATAAGGTTTATTCGTATAAACAAATGAAGGTGATTTGTTGAAGCTATGACAAAACTGTCTATTTTGGAAAGAGATTGAAAAATTATATTTGGTAATAAATATCAAAGGATCTGACACGGATACGTGTTAAACTATAACTTTGGTTTCGAGAGCTTTTCAGGTGCATGGCAGTGGGTAATGTGTGGTTGGATCATCATCTCGCATGTCTTTAATAATTTCGAAGTGTTTGAACACATATTGTAATTGTTAATATACATATGATGTTCTAAGATTTTGAATGATACAAATATTTTTGTGAGTTCCATGAATAGAAATGAGGTTCTAGGACAGTTTTGAAGTCAAAGTATAGTTTTGAAAGATGTAGAAATATAAGAGTGATGATTTCGGTTATATCTTGAATCGAATTCTGAGATTTCAAAATCAGAATATGTAATTAGATTTTGAATGAGTATGGTTATTTTGATTTCTATAAAAGAATGTATATTGTTGTGAAAGTAGGGAGTATAATGGATGATTTGCTGAATCAGATTCGAAGAATGTAACATATTAATTGTGAATTTATATATCTATCGGGTATTACCTACCCGTTAAAAAAAATTCACAATTAATATTTTGTACAAAAGAATTTTATTACAGTCTTTATGGAAATATATATGTGTATATTTCTTCAGATGTAATATAGATTTAATGAGTTAATATTAAATTAAACTCATTTGATTTATGGTTAAGGCTAGGATAGATAATTTCTAAACTTTAGAAATTACATAATCGTCGTAGAATGTTTTCCCAATGAAGTTATGAATCAGTACTTCATCGTTGTGGTATTCCTTGGTATCTACATGGCGTATGACGTCGATGCTCGTGGGACAGATTGTGAAGTTGAGGTTTGTGATGCGGTTGTTGTTGGTGGTGGTGATGGTACTGTTGATGTTGTTGATGGTGGTACTGGTTATGCTGCTGGTGCTGCTGCTGGTGTTTGTAACCTTTGCACCATATTCTCCAAAGGCACTACCCGAGCGCGAAGCTCGTTGACTTCTTCTATTACACTGGGGTGATTGTCGGTTCGGACGAGCGGATAAATAAGATCTAGAATTTGGTGTAGTATATAATCATGACGAGATACTCTGGAAATGAGAGAGAAAATGGTGTTTCAGACAGGTTCACCGGTAAGTGCTTCAGGTTCATTGCCAAGAGGGCAATGTGGTAGATGGAAAGGATCGCCTTCTTCTTGTCTCCAATGATTAAGGAGGCTACAGATCCATCCCCAATTCATCCAGAATAGATGATGGCTGATTGGTTGATCCATTCCAGTCACACTACTTTCGGAGCTTGAGTGGGATTCCATTTCGGAATCCGAGGAACTTGAACTGATGACGAATTCCATTTCGTACGATTTGATAAAGGATTTTTTTGATACGAAATGATTTTCCGGCTATCGAGTGGTATTCTAACTACATAGAATATCTATATATATATATATAGATCAAAAGATTTCATAGATACGGAGGAATTTACGGAATATGTCAGGCAAAGTTTACGATAATAGATACGATAAGATATGATTTAGCAGATACGCTAAGATATGAATTTTGTCTATACACTATTCATGCAATCAATACAGCAAGACGTGTCTAGACTAAGAATGATAAGCAGGTAATTTCCTAAGGATGGTAAGTAGATGATTTCCGACTAAAAATGATAAACAAAACTTTTGACATGCAGACACGGTCGAAGTCCAGACTCACTAATGCATCTTAATAACTATCAGTTAGACACACTAATGCAAGACCTGGTTCGCTAAGACCACCGCTCTGATATCAACTGAAAGGACCCGTTCATATACATTATAAACGATTCACAATAGTTGATTACATCGCGAGGTATTTGACCTCTATATGATACATTTTACAAACATTGCATTCGTTTTTAAAAGACAAACTTTCTTTACAGCGAAAATTGACGGTATGCACACCATTTCATAATACATCCAACTATAATTGACTTAATAATAATCTTGATGAACTCAATGACTTGAATGCAACGTCTTTCAAAATATGCCATGAATGACTCCAAGTAATATCCTTAAAATGAGCTAATGCACAGCGGAAGATTTCTTTAATACCTGAGAATAAACATGCTTTAAAATGTCAACCAAAAGGTTGGTGAGCTCATAGGTTTATCATAACAATCATTTCAATATATTAATAGACCACAAGATTTCCGTTTATAAATATATGTACACTCGCAAGTGTATAAAATTATTCTATAAGTTGTAGGCACCCGGTAACAAGCCTTAACGTTCATGTTTTACCCTCTGAGGTACACCAGATCAGGTGTGTTTAAAATAACCTCGAAGTACTAAAGCATCCCATAGTCAGGATGGGGTTTGTCAGGCCCAATAGATCTATCTTTAGGATTTGAGCCTACCGTACATAGACAAGTAGTTTAATGTTACCAAGCTAAGGGTATATTTCTGGTTTAAACCCACGTAGAATTAGTTTTAGTACTTGTGTCTATTTCGTAAAACATTTATAAAACAGCGCATGTATTCTCAGCCCAAAAATATATATTGCAAAAGCAATTAAAAAGGGAGCAAATGAAACTCACAATACTGTATTTCGTAGCAATTATGTATATGACGGCACTGAACAAGTGCAGGGTTTGTCTCAGATTCATGAACCTATATTAAGTATATATATATTTATATGTTGGTCAATATCTGTCTAACAATTTAGGTCAGGTCGTAGTGTATCACAATCCTAATGCTCGAGACCGATATGCAAAAGTCAACAAAAGTCAACTTGACCCAAAATGACTTCCAAAATCTATACATGTTTATTATATAACTTATATATAGTCGTTTTATATATTTAAATATATTTATCAGATCTTATTATACTAAATAATACAAGTCATAAAAATTTATATTTAAATTCATATATGATAAAAATATACTTTTATATATCTCAAGTAATAAAATTTATAAAATTCACTTAATATCATAAAAATATAGTGGTATGTATTATTAATGTAATTATATTACGTGTGGTAAAAATATCTTTGTACGCATATTTATTTGATTAAATAATATTGATAATAATAATGATAAAAATAATAAAATGATAGTTTCAATAAAAATATTAATTTTTAGTAATAAAAATAATTTTAGTAATAACATCAACTGATAACAATTATAATAATCATTTTAATAATAATATTAAAATTAATAATAATTCAGTTGACCATATCTTTTAATCCGTTCATCGAACCCACACGATTTCTAAATGAAAAGTTATTAATTTTTCTTTAGCTTTTCAACGACATGCATATCATATACCTTATCTCAGTAGCATATGTATCAAATTCGTGATTTATCATAAACTATTTAACGACGAAACTAAGCATACAAACATGCATAATCATATATACTCGAGCACTAGTCAGGGATACACTATTAATATATAAAAGATAATATATGAATGCTCACGTATCAATATTGTGATTCAATATTGCAGGAAAGTACGTAGAGGCAACGAAAATGATAAACGTTAGGTTGACCTCACGAGCAATACCCTCGAACAATATCCATAACCTCCATAGCTATAACCCATAATTTCCTTAGCTCTATCCCGTTTGAAAACTTATTTTGAAGTTGTCTGAATATAACTCCGTCGTAGTATTTTATGTATACTAATAATATCTTGAAATAATACTAAGTAAATATATATATGTAATTCGATTGAGAGAGTTTAGAGAGATATATTTTCAAGTTTCTATGAAATAATAAAACCTATTCAATTCTATTTATAATAGATTTTTGAATTATTAAAGTGAATTTTTAAAGTATGAATTATTAAAGTGAATTATTAAAGTATGAATTATTAAAGTGAATTATTAAAGTATGAATTATTAAAGTGAATTATTAAAGTATGAATTATTAAAGTGAATTATTAAAGTGAATTATTAAAGTGAATTATTAAAGTTAAAGTAAAGTAAAAGTAAAGTAAAGGTAAAGTTAAAGTATAGTAAAAGTATAAAACTATGTACGTATAATACGCGTATAAATATATTTAATATTAATTTAAATCGTTATATCATAAAACATTTTAGAAAAGTAGAATTATATATATTCATAATAGGTTTCAAGTTTTTAAATTACAGTCTGTTGGTGAAGCATGGGATAAAGTCCAAAGGTTTAATAAACGTGTGAAATCATCTTAATGAAAAATGTCGAGTTACTTAACTTGTCGATATCCAACATCTAAGTTATTTACACTCCACGTTCTTACTTATAGATCACTTTACCATTTTCCGAATATTGTCAAAAAGAATAGATTTCTTAAATCACAGTGGACCTCATAACATTGGCCCGTAATCATATCATAATGTATCTGATAATTCAATCATTTGATATTATCTCTTAATTCTGTCGATAAATATATCAAAACAAATACGTTCATGTAAAGTATCATATATATCAAATACTTTGTTAATGTTTTCAGTTATTATATATTATATATACATATCTATATACACATAATTGTTCGTGAATCGTCGAACACGGTCAAAGGGTAATTGATTACATGAATGTAGTTCCAAACTTTTTGAGATTCAACATTACAAATTCTGCTTATCGTGTCGGAAACATATAAAGGTTAGGTTTAAATTTGGTCTGAAATTTTCGGGTCGTCACACCGAGTGTTGGTCTTAGAGAACCAGAATTTTGCATTAGTGTGTCTTATCGAGTTTGTTAGGATGCATTAGTGAGTCTGGACTTCGACCGTGTTTACTTGAAAAATGATTGCTTAACAAATTTTGTTGAAAACTATATATTTTTAACATGTGATATATTAATCTCTTAACGCGTTTGAAATTATGTGATAGATGTTTACCTCTAGAACAAGTCCCATTGACTCACCAAATAATAATGAAGAGTTAAATGTAAATTGGAATGATTCGTGGACTGATTCACAATGAAGGATTTTCGTATGCCCGAGAGACATATTGAATTAACGTGGCTAATATGTTTTGATCCAAGTCGGGTCATACCCAATAACAAGCTTACCAACACATTATTCGTATTTGATCTTAACGATTGGATCATTGATCAAATACGCGACGCTTGAATTTTAAAGAAAAACGTTTTTTGAAAGATTACTTGATGTGTATATATAAATTATGGAATAATTTATATAACAAGAGTTTAAATTATTTATGGGTTAAATAATTGATTTTGTTATGTTACATTTTATAAAGTTTGGTTTTATAAAATAAATGTACATAACATATATATACATATGGAAGTATTATGTAGAGTTTTATAAAATGTTTTTCCTTTTATAAAACTTATTTAATAATACTTGAAAGAGAAGTGGCATAGGGAATGAGATACACATGCTTTAGACTTGGAATCTTTCACCCATACTTTCTCAATTCCATATGTAAGCATCTTGACTCTTGAAGACACACACACATGCAATTATACTTGAAAAAAAACTGCACAAAAACACTCCAAGAGAGTTGCTGTGAGCCGTGGGGTTTGGAGAGGGAGAATAGGTTCTTCATTTGGTTTTTGCAAGCTCATTCAAGTGTCAAACAAAATCCTAACTAATAGCAAGGGTGTTGGTGCATAGTTTGGGGTATAACTACTTGAGGTTTCATTGTTTTGGAGCTCCATTCATCATCATCTTCATCATCATCTATCAACAAGCTAGGAGAAGGTATAAACACTTTTATTACTTGTAGTTTGTAAGTATGTTTCACAACTTGATCCTAATTAGGATTTAACTTTAATTGGCTTAAAGTTTAACAAGTAAAATTTGATAATTACACGCTTCCGTTTATTAAGATTCTTAAAAGGTTTTAAGACTTATCAAACTTGTTAAATCCCAACAATGGTATCTAGAGCCGAAGTTGTTGAAATATGCTTCGAGATGGTTATTAAACCCACTATAATTTTGCATTCTATGAACATGCATGAAGTAGAATGTAAAATTTTTGGTTTTGGGTGGTTTGTCATTTTGGCCAAAATCACTTGTGATTCTGCATTCTGTACTGCAAATCACTTGTGATTCTATACTGCCAAAATCACTTGTGATTCTGTATTGCAGATCACTTGTGATTCTGTGTTTCCAATCACTTGTGATTCTGTATTGCCTATCACTTATGTTGATGATGTTCACAATCTAAGCCTTGACCTTGTGTTTGGTTGCATGCATGGTTGATTGATATTTATTCAATTGGTTTGTAATAATATTTATTCATTTGGCATGTAATGATTCATTTGGTTATGTAATTTCTTTTATATTTGATATGTAAAATAGATTAGGTTGTAATTTCATTTTTTAGACAAAATGTATTAGGATATATTTTGTAAAATGATGAAGATTGATGAAGACTTGAAGAACACATGAAGAAGCATTTGGATGCAAGGTTAAGTAGGAGATTTGAAATCTCCTACTTTGTGTTATAACCCCTTATCCGGTGGCATTTGTTTTCGGCTAAACAAATGTCTACCAAATTGGCTTAATTGTGAACATATTTGTTTTGCATGCATGGTTGTTTATTGTTTGGTTGTATGCTACAAGTTAATCACACATGTTAACAACAAGCAAAATGGCAATTTAATTGGTTAAATTATACATTAATTAACGACATGCAAAACGACAATTTAACTGGTTAAATTAAAAATGGCTAAAAGGACATTAATAAACGGTTATTAAGATCATGATTAGGATCATATATATAAAATGGTTTATAGACATGAAAATGGATTTCAAATGAACCATACACTAAATGCATGTTAGTGTATGGCATAAAAGTTTTCTCAAACTAGAATTAATGAAAACTCAAAATCCCTTAACTAAAACAAGGTAAACAAGTTTAACGCCATCCTTTTGTGGGAACACTTGAACATAGTAGGGAACTCATAATGGGATAAAGGTCACCTAACCATTATGAACTAACTAATATGCTTAAGGTAAAATTCGCATGCTTGTGGGATAAAGGTCACCTAACCACTTGTATGTTAATTTTACATGTTTACACAAGTAGGACGACTTGATTTGGGAATCATGAACTTAGGGTCACCGAAGCATGAGGAACAAATAGGCGTTGATGGGATAAATATGCCATGCAAAAGGATTGCATGATCCCATAATTTAGAAGTTGCAAAAGGATTGCAATTGTCATATAAATGACTACCTAGCTAAATCAAATAACGGGATAAAGGTCACCTAACCGAAATTTGATTTACCGTTGGATTCTAATATTTAATAAGACAATTATAATATAAAAGGGTATTGTTTATTAAATTTGAAATCAATACTTAAATGAACTTTGTTAATTTTGTAGATGGCCGCTAATAACAACAACAACATGCAAAACGCACCACTTAACCTAAACAACCTATCGTTAAGGTCTCTCCTTGAGAAAGACAAACTCAACCATACGAACTTTATGGATTGGTTCCGTAATCTTAGGATTGTCCTCAAACTCGAGGATAAAGCGTATGTGTTGGAGGACCCCATTCCCGATCAACCCGACATGGATGATACGGAGGGCATGGCCTACTATGACAAATATTATGCCGATTCGGTGCAAGTTGGTTGTCTAATGCTTGGGACTATGATACCCGAACTCCAAAAGGATTTCGAACATCATAGTGCATATGACATGATTACGCAATTGAAGGAGATGTTCCTTCAACAAGCACGTGTCGAGCGCTTCAAAAAGGTTCGAGCGCTACATGCATGTCGTATGGATGACACCCAATCCGTCTCCTCCTATGTCCTCAAAATGAAAAGCCTCATTGATCGCGCTAACCGTCTCAATCTCAACATATCCAATGAGCTAGCCACCGATCTTATCCTAAACTCCTTGTCAAAGAGGTTTGACCAATTTGTAATTAATTACAATATGAATGGGATGGATAAGACCATTGGTGAGCTTCATGGCATGTTAAGGACGGCCGAAACTAGCATGGGTAAAAGGGCTTCACCAGTGCTAGTGATCAATGATGGTGGGTCCAAAGGTAACAACACCTCTAAGCCTAAGGCGGCTAAGAGGAAAGGACCCGCCCATCAAGGCAAGGGAAAGGGAAAGATGGCTACCCCAACCAAAAACAAGAATAAGAAACAAAAGGTTGCCAGACAAGCAAACCCCAAGGAAGACCCATGTTTCAGTTGCGGTGAAATGGGTCACTGGAAACGAAACTGCCCGGTCTACCTTAAGGAGTTGAAGGAAAAGAGGGATGCGGGGCAATCCTCAGGTAATATATATATGGTATATATAGAGCTTAGTATTACTTCTTCTAATACATGGGTATTAGACACTGGATGTGGAACTCACATTTGCAATTCATTGCAGGGGTTCAAAGGAAGTAGCGAGCAAACGGGAACATCAAGTCTCTACATGGGTAATGGAGCCAAAGTGCAAGTGAAGGCTCAAGGAGACTTTGTGTTAAAGCTTCCAAGTGGTTTGGAACATATTTTGAAAGATGTTTTGTATGCACCCGATTTATGTCGAAACATTATTTCCGTTTCCCGTTTGAAACAATGTGGTTTTAATCTTAATTTTGTTAATGATGATATCCATGTTTATTTAGATAATGTATTCTATTTCAAGGCTTCGCCTTCAAATGGAATTTATGAATTGATTCATGATGACACATCATCTAGTAGCTCAATGTACCATACAAGCACCAAGAAACTCAAAAGGGATTTGAGTGATTCCTACTTATGGCATTGTCGCCTTGGTCACATAAACAAGAACCGAATGCATACACTTCAAAAGAATGGACTCTTGAAATCAAATGAGATGGACTCGTTTGATGTGTGTGAATCTTGTTTACAAGGCAAAATGACTAAAGCACCTTTCAAAGGGACCTATGAAAGGGCTAAGGACTTATTGGGATTAATACATTCGGATGTATGTGGACCCTTTAAGCCCATAGCTAGGAATGGTGAAAGATACTTCGTTAATTTCATTGATGACTTCAGTCGTTTTGGATATGTCTACTTGTTAAGACATAAGGACGAAACTTTTGAAGCATTCAAAGAGTATCAAAGCGAAGTACAAAATCAACTCAATAAGACAATCAAGGTACTTCGTACCGATAGAGGAGGTGAATACCTAAGTGATGCTTTCCAAGATCATCTTAGAAGTTGTGGGATTATCTCACAACTTACTCCACCAGGAACACCCCAACTTAATGGAGTTTACGAAAGGAGGAACCGAACCCTAATGGATATGGTTCGATCTATGATGGCAAGAAGCTCGTTACCTCTATCGTTTTGGGGTTATTGTCTATGCTCCGCGGCTCGTATTTTAAATATGGCCCCAACCAAGAAAGTGGAACGAACTCCTCATGAGATGTGGTTTGGAAAACCTCCGTCTCTATCATACTTAAAGGTATGGGGATGTGAAGATTATCGTAAGCGTTACGTCCCTAATAAGTTGAATGCTCGATCCACGAAGTGTATCTTCATAGGATATCCCAAGGATGATATGGGATACTATTTCTATGATCAAACCGAGCAAAATGTATTTGTTGCTCGAAAGGCTGAATTCCTTGAAACTAAGTTCCTAATGGAAGGAAATAGTGAGAGGAAGATAGATCTTGAAGAAGTTCAAGATCAAGTAGATGATACACAATTGGTTGACACTAGCACTCAACATGAAAATGTTGAGAGTGATCAAAAGGATGATCAAAATACACAAGACGTTCGCAGATCTGGTAGGATTAGTAATCCTCCTGAGAGATATGGGTTTCTCATGGATGGTTGCTATGTGGTTGATTTGGATGAACCAACAAACTACCAAGATGCTTTATCAAGGATTGATAAGGATAAATGGCAGGAAGCCATGAACGCTGAGATGCAATCCATGTATGACAACCAAGTTTGGGAACTTGTTGAACAACCTATTGGCTCAAGGCTAGTTGATTGTAAATGGCTTTTCAAGATGAAAACCGACATACATGGAAACTTGGATACATATAAAGCTAGACTTGTAGCAAAAGGTTTCACTCAAACTCAAGGGGTTGACTATGATGAAACTTTTTCGCCTGTGGCAATGCTAAAGTCTATTAGGATATTACTTGCCATTGCTGCTCATTATGATTATGAAATATGGCAAATGGATGTCAAGACCGCTTTCCTAAATGGACATCTTGAGGAAGATGTCTATATGGTTCAGCCTGAGGGTTTTATTGATCCGAAATATCCTAAAAAGGTATGCAAGTTAAAGAAGTCAATCTACGGATTGAAACAAGCATCTAGAATGTGGAATCATCGTTTTAATGAGGAAGCCGTGAAATTTGGCTTCATTAAAAATGGCGATGAAGCTTGTGTATATAAGAAAGCTAGTGGGAGCACTATCATGTTCCTTATACTATATGTGGATGATATATTGTTATTTGGAAATGATATTCCGGCAATGCAAAGAGTTAAAACTTGGCTAAGTAAATGCTTCTCCATTAAGGATCTTGGAGAAGCACAATACGTTTTGGGGATTGGGATCTACAGGGATAGATCCAAGAAACTGATAGGTTTGAATCAAAGTGCATACATTGAAAAGATCTTGAAAAGGTTCAAGATGGAAAACTCTAAGAAAGGTTTGGTACCTATTCAAAGAGGAACACTCCTCAGTTCATCTCAGTGCCCCACCACGAAAGATGAACAAGAGAGAATGAAGAAAGTCCCATATGCGTCGGCCATTGGGTCAATCATGTATGCAATGATATGCACTAGACCGGATGTGTCATGCGCTCTTAGCCTGACAAGTAGATACCAGAATAACCCAGGAAACAGTCATTGGATTGCTGTTAAAAGTATATTGAAATACCTTAGGAGGACTAAGGATATGTTTCTGATATATGGGTCTGGTGAGGAGGAACTCGCTGTAAAAGGTTACGTGGATGCGAGTTTCCAAACTGATCGTGATGATTCTCGATCACAATCCGGTTATGTCTTCACATTAAATGGAGGTGCGGTCTCTTGGAAGAGTTCAAAACAGGATGTTGTTGCTCTATCCACTACAGAGTCGGAGTACATCGCCGCATCATTAGCAGCTCAGGAAGCTGCATGGATGAAGAAATTCATCGACGACTTAGGAGTAGTCCCTTCCATTCAGGACCCTCTTGAGATCTTTTGTGACAACGAGGGTGCGATTGCTCAAATCAAAGAACCTCGTGCTCACCAAAAGACCCGTCACATTGAGCGGAGATTCAACTACATAAGGGATGAAGTTGAAAAGGGAAAGATATGTATTCGCAAAGTTCACACAGATCTTAATATAGCGGATCCTCTCACGAAGCTCTTACATGGACCAAAACATGCAGGACATGTTTGTGCATTAGGGCTTCGATATTCTAGTGATTGGTCATGATCTGTTTTAAGTATTGTAATGGAACGAAATTGTTCAAACTCATTAATATAATTATGGTATTAATTTATTTTGAGTTATGTTCTTATTTTGCATATTTTATCCATGAATAAGTAATTATTCTAAATTCCGTAGTCGATCACATTTGTGGGAACAAGTGTGAGGTTTAGACTATTATGAACTTGGATTGGTGTACATTCACGGGATGAATGTGGGGCAAGGTTGCAACCAAGGTTCATAGATATTTGTGGGATACAAATATTGGAAGACCCGCCCTCAAGATTTACAAAATGGAGCCTTTGTGGTTGATCACATGTAATCTTGAGTAAAGGTGAATATCATTGTATCCTCTGACCTGAGATACATATTGGGTTCAGATATTTGCCAAGTATTGTGCCTTGATTCTTTCCTTCGCTATTCTGAAATATGGTAGTTCATAAGGAGGAGCTCAGGTATAATGCAAGGTATATATTTAGGACATATGTAGTCAAGATGGAATTTGTCCCTCTTATTCGTTGAGAGTCAGATGTCTAAGGCCTGATAAAGTTAAATCTAGAAGAGAGTGATCACTCTATGTCTCTTGGATTTAACATGACATCTAGGACGAAAGGATGTGATGAAAGATTCACCTATTCATATTCGAGATGGGAACTCGAAAGGATGATGTTATTGAATGGCACAAAGTCATAACATATTGGGGGTGATGGACGGTCGTTAGGTGGTATCCATCACTTGCATTAATTTCTTATGTTTCTCGTGCAAGTGGGAGATTGAAGGATTTTCGTATGCCCGAGAGACATATTGAATTAACGTGGCTAATATGTTTTGATCCAAGTCGGGTCATACTCAATAACAAGCTTACCAACACATTATTCGTATTTGATCTTAGCGATTGGATCATTGATCAAATACGCGACGCTTGAATTTTAAAGAAAAACGTTTTCTGAAAGATTACTTGATGTGTATATATAAATTATGGAATAATTTATATAACAAGAGTTTAAATTATTTATGGGTTAAATAATTGATTTTGTTATGTTACATTTTATAAAGTTTGGTTTTATAAAATAAATGTACATAACATATATATACATATGGAAGTATTATGTAGAGTTTTATAAAATGTTTTTCCTTTTATAAAACTTATTTAATAATACTTGAAAGAGAAGTGGCATAGGGAATGAGATACACATGCTTTAGACTTGGAATCTTTCACCCATACTTTCTCAATTCCATATGTAAGCATCTTGACTCTTGAAGACACACACACATGCAATTATACTTGAAAAAAAACTGCACAAAAACACTCCAAGAGAGCTGCTGTGAGCTGTGGGGTTTGGAGAGGGAGAATAGGTTCTTCATTTGGTTTTTGCAAGCTCATTCAAGTGTCAAACAAAATCCTAACTAATAGCAAGGGTGTTGGTGTATAGTTTGGGGTATAACTACTTGAGGTTTCATTGTTTTGGAGCTCCATTCATCATCATCTTCATCATCATCTATCAACAAGCTAGGAGAAGGTATAAACACTTTTCTTACTTGTAGTTTGTAAGTATGTTTCACAACTTGATCCTAATTGGGATTTAACTTTAATTGGCTTAAAGTTTAACAAGTAAAATTTGATAATTACACGCTTCCGTTTATTAAGATTCTTAAAAGGTTTTAAGACTTATCAAACTTGTTAAATCCCAACACACAAGTTCCCGAAGAGGAACCGGAGGAAGAATCGGAACTGGATGAAGAAATAGAACCGGTGGGGGAAATAATAAAACGGTTAAGTAAAAGAAAATCCTCAACCAACCGACCAAGGTTAATTATGGTCAATGGTGTTTCCGCCAAGGAAGCAAAATATTGGGAGGATTACCAATTCTCCGATGAATCGGATTCCGACGAGAATTCCGATGATGTTATATAAATTACCCCAACTGAATTTAAAAAGGCAAAAGAAAATAATAAGGGAAAGGGCATAAAAATAGAGAAATCTAATTCCAACCCCGATGAACTTTATATGTATCGTCAACCCCCGAAGTCCTTAAGTTGTAACAATGACCCGGGAACCTCTAAACCACCAGGTTTTTCTAAACCAATGTGGAAAACAACGGCTCGTATTAGGGGAACATCATATATCCCTAGAAACTTGGCAAAACGAACCAAAACCGAAGAAGAAGAAACAAGTGAGTCGGAATAAGATAGTTGTATTCGTGTGGTGTAATATATGTAATATAGTGTGCTTATGCTTTATGATATATGTAAAAATTGCTTGTATTAATAAGTATTTTTTTTTTATGAATCTAACTCTTGTCTATTTTACAGTATAAAAACACAAAATGGATAGACAACCCAATATTTTAAGAGACCTACCCGGAGACATGATTGATGAAATCTTGTCTAGAGTCGGTCAGAATTCTTCGGAACAACTATTTAAGGCGAGATCAATTTGTAAGACATTCAAAGAACGTTCCAAGAATGCCTTGGTTTATAAAAGGCTTTCGTTCGAAAGATGGGGGATATCACATTGGGAAATCCATAAGTTACGATGTGTTTACTTTGACGCATATATTGCAGGGAACCCAAATGCTATTTTACGCAATGGGTTAAGAAATTATTTTGACTCAATATATCCGAATATTGGACTTCGTGATTTAGAAAATGTGGCTAACATGCAACATAAAGAAGCATGTTATGCTTACGGATTAGTAATGTTCGCTTCTCACCAAAGTGAGAACAAGAACATCGGGCTACAACTATTAAACAAAACGTTTCCACAAGTGACGGAGTCGGTAATTGGGGTAAGAAATGAGGTTTTTAGATTGTTACGGGACTGTTGGACATTACGTAACCCTCGTCCCTTTGACGAAGTTACAACATGCTGTCTTATCAACAGCCATAACGGTTATGTTCCACAAGACCAAGGATGGGAAGTAATCCTAGTAAAACCAGAATGCATGACTTGTTTCTGGACGTATGAATTACGTGTCTTTATTGCCTTTGCTGAACGACTTGTGTACTAGCTAGAATTATCTTCACAACCATCTTGTATCAAATTTATTGTGTGCTATATTTCATGCTATATGTAAAATAAGCGGTATTGTAAGTTTGTAAAATATTGTGTAAAAGTTTGAACGCGAAATATTATTATAATCAGTTTTTCATATAGAATTGTAGTAGTTGAATTGTATATTAGCTACTAAGTATGAACTTAACGGGTAGGTACTACCCGAATTTAAACTTATAAAACGCTAATATGAAGAAAAAGCTTTTATAAATGAGTTCATATTATGCTACGAAATACTATTAACTACTCTTAATATTCTGTATGATTAACTTGTTCCCTTTGACTATTTTGAAGGAAATGGCACCGACTACTCGACACACCGTGAATATGAATGAAGAGGAATTCCGTACTTTTCTAGCTTCAAACATAGCCGCAGTACATGCTGCGCTACATACCAACAATAACCTTGGATCTAGCAGTACAGGAAATCGTGTAGGATGCACCTACAAAGAATTCACTGCCTGCAAACCTTTGGAATTTGATGGAACCGAAGGACCGATCGGATTGAAACGGTGGACCGAGAAGGTCGAATTGGTGTTTGCCATAAGTAAGTGTACTGAAGAGGACAAAGTGAAGTACGCTACGCATACCTTCATAGGTTCTGCGTTAACATGGTGGAATACCTATCTAGAGCAAGTGGGACAAGACGATGCGTACGCACTACCGTGGTCAGCATTCAAGCACTTGATGAACGAGAAATACCGTCCCAGAACCGAGGTCAATAAGCTCAAGACAGAACTTAGAGGGTTACGAACCCAAGGATTTGATATTACCACGTACGAAAGACGATTCACAGAATTGTGCCTATTGTGTCCGGGAGCATTCGAAGATGAGGAAGAGAAGATCGACGCGTTTGTGAAAGGATTACCGGAAAGAATCCAAGAAGATATAAGTTCACACGAGCCCGCCTCCATACAACAGGCATGTAGAATGGCTTATAAAATAGTGAACCAGATTGAAGAAAGAATTAAAGAACAGACTGCTGAAGAGGCCAATGTGAAGCAAGTCAAAAGAAAGTGGGAGGAAAACGGTGACAAGAATCACCAATACAACAACAACAGCAATTACAACAATAATCGCAATAATTATCCCAACAATCGTAACATCAATCGCAACTACAACAAACGGCCCAACAACAACAACAACAACAACAACAACAACAGCAACTACAGCAATCATCCCAACAACAATAATAACCGCAACAACAACAACAATCAGAAGCAGCTATGCCAAAGGTGTGAAAAGTATCACTCGGGGTTCTGCACCAAATTTTGCAACAAGTGTAAAAGAAATGGTCATAGCGCGGCGAAGTGTGAGGTCTACGGACCAGGGGTTAATAGAACGAAAGGAACAAATGGTGTCGGAACGAGTAATGGTGGAGCAAGTAGTGTCGGAGCAAGTTATGCCAATGTAGTTTTTATAAATGTGGAAAACCGGGCCACATTATTAGAAATTTCCCGAACCAGGAGAACACGAATGGACAAGGCCGTGGAAGAGTTTTCAATATTAATGCGGCAGAGGCACAGGAAGACCCGGAGCTTGTTACGGGTACGTTTCTTATTGACAATAAATCTGCTTATGTTTTATTTGATTCGGGTGCGGATAGAAGCTATATGAGTAGAGATTTTTGTGCTAAATTAAGTTGTCCATTGACTCCTTTGGATAGTAAATTTTTACTCGAATTAGCAAATGGTAAATTAATTTCAGCAGATAATATATGTCGGAATCGAGAAATTAAACTGGTTAGCGAAACATTTAAGATTGATTTGATACCAGTAGAGTTAGGGAGTTTTGATGTGATAATCGATATGGACTGGTTGAAAGAAGTGAAAGCAGAGATCGTTTGTTACAAAAATGCAATTCGCATTATACGAGAAAAAGGAAAACCCTTAATGGTGTACGGAGAAAAGGGCAACACGAAGCTACATCTTATTAGTAATTTGAAGGCACAAAAACTAATAAGAAAAGGTTGCTATGCTATTCTAACACACGTCGAGAAAGTACAAACTGAAGAAAAGAGCATCAATGATTTTCCCATTTCAAAAGAATTTCCCGATGTATTTCCAAAAGAATTACCGGGATTACCCCCACATCGATCCGTTGAATTTCAAATAGATCTTGTACCAGGAGCTGCACCAATAGCTCGTGCTCCTTACAGACTCGCACCCAGCGAGATGAAAGAACTGCAAAGCCAATTACAAGAACTTTTAGAGCATGGTTTCATTCGACCAAGCACATCACCGTGGGGAGCTCCTGTTTTGTTTGTCAAGAAGAAAGATGGTACATTCAGGTTGTGTATCGACTACCGAGAGTTGAACAAACTTAACATCAAGAACCGCTACCCACTACCGAGAATCGACGACTTATTTGATCAACTACAAGGCTCGTCTGTTTATTCAAAGATTGACTTACGTTCCGGGTATCATCAAATGCTGGTGAAAGAAGATGATATTCCAAAGACTGCTTTCAGAACACGTTACGGTCATTACGAGTTTATGGTCATGCCGTTTGGTTTAACTAATGCACCAGCTGTGTTCATGGACCTTATGAAACGAGTGTGTGGACCATACCTTGACAAGTTTGTCATTGATGATATACTTATTTACTCAAAGAATGACCAAGAACACGGTGAACATTTGAGAAAGGTGTTAGAAGTATTGAGGAAGGAAGAATTGTACGCTAAGTTTTCAAAGTGTGCATTTTGGTTGGAAGAAGTTCAATTCCTCGGTCACATAGTGAACAAAGAAGGTATTAAGGTGGATCCGGCAAAGATAGAAACTGTTGAAAAGTGGGAAACCCCGAAAACTCCAAAACACATACGCCAGTTTTTAGGACTAGCTGGTTACTACAGAAGGTTCATCTAAGACTTTTCCAGAATAGCAAAACCCTTGACTGCATTAACGCATAAAGGGAAGAAATATGAATGGAATGATGAACAAGAGAAAGCGTTTCAGTTATTGAAGAAAAAGCTAACTACGGCACCTATATTGTCATTGCCTGAAGGGAATGATGATTTTGTGATTTATTGTGACGCATCAAAGCAAGGTCTCGGTTGTGTATTAATGCAATGAATGAAGGTGATTGCTTATGCATCTAGACAATTGAAGATTCACGAACAAAATTATACGACGCATGATTTGGAATTAGGTTCGGTTGTTTTTGCATTAAAGACTTGGAGGCACTACTTATATGGGGTCAAAAGTATTATATATACCGACCACAAAAGTCTTCAACACATATTTAATCAGAAACAACTGAATATGAGGCAGCGTAGGTGGATTGAATTATTGAATGATTACGACTTTGAGATTCGTTACCACCCGGGGAAGGCAAATGTGGTAGCCGATGCCTTGAGCAGGAAGGACATAGAACCCATTCGAGTAAAATCTATGAATATAATGATTCATAATAACCTTACTACTCAAATAAAGGAGGCGCAACAAGGAGTTTTAAAAAAGGGAAATTTAAAGGATGAAATACCTAAAGGATCGGAGAAGCATCTTAATATTCAGGAAGACGGAACCCGGTATAGGGCTGAAAGGATTTGGGTACCAAAATTTGGAGATATGAGAGAAATGGTACTTAGAGAAGCTCATAAAACTAGATACTCAATACATCCTGGAATGGGGAAGATGTACAAGGACCTCAAGAAACATTTTTGGTGGCCGGGTATGAAAGCCGATGTTGCTAAATACGTAGGAGAATGTTTGACGTGTTCTAAGGTCAAAGCTGAGCATCAGAAACCATCAGGTCTACTTCAACAACCCGAAATCCCAGAATGGAAATGGGAAAACATTACCATGGATTTCATCACTAAATTGCCAAGGACTGCAAGTGGTTTTGATACTATTTGGGTAATAGTTGATCGTCTCACCAAATCAGCATACTTCCTGCCAATAAGAGAAGATGACAAGATGGAGAAGTTAGCACGACTGTATTTGAAGGAAGTCGTCTCCAGACATGGAATACCAATCTCTATTATCTCTGATAGGGATGGTAGATTTATTTCTAGATTCTGGCAGACATTACAGCAAGCATTAGGAACTCGTCTAGACATGAGTACTACCTATCATCCACAAACTGATGGGCAGAGCGAAAGGACGATACAAACAATTGAAGACATGCTACGAGCATATGTTATTGATTTCGGAAACAGTTGGGATCGACATCTACCGTTAGCAGAATTTTCCTACAACAACAGCTACCATTCAAGCATTGAGATGGCACCGTTTGAAGCACTTTATGGTAGAAAGTGCAGGTCTCCGATTTGTTGGAGTGAAGTGGGGGATAGACAGATTACGGGTCCGGAGATTATACAAGAAACTACCGAGAAGATCATCCAAATTCAACAACGGTTGAAAACCGCCCAAAGTCGACAAAAGAGCTACGCTGACATTAAAAGAAAAGATATAGAATTTGAAATTGGAGAGATGGTCATGCTTAAAGTTGCACCTTGGAAAGGCGTTGTTCGATTTGGTAAACGAGGGAAATTAAATCCAAGGTATATTGGACCATTCAAGATTATTGATCGTGTCGGACCAGTAGCTTACCGACTTGAGTTACCTCAACAACTCGCGGCTGTACATAACACTTTCCACATCTCGAATTTGAAGAAATGTTTTGCTAAAGAAGATCTCACTATTCCATTAGATGAAATCCAAATCAACGAAAAACTTCAATTCATCGAAGAACCCATCGAAATAATGGATCGTGAGGTTAAAAGACTTAAGCAAAACAAGATACCAATTGTTAAGGTGCGATGAAATGCTCGTAGAGGACCCGAGTTCACCTGGAAGCGTGAAGATCAGATGAAGAAGAAATACCCGCATCTATTTCCAGAAGATTCGTCAACACCTTCAACAGCTTAAAATTTCGGGACGAAATTTATTTAACGGGTAGGTACTGTAGTGACCCAAACTTTTCCATGTTTATATAT
The DNA here is from genome assembly GCF_046630445.1 of Rutidosis leptorrhynchoides. Taxonomy (NCBI): domain Eukaryota; kingdom Viridiplantae; phylum Streptophyta; class Magnoliopsida; order Asterales; family Asteraceae; genus Rutidosis; species Rutidosis leptorrhynchoides. The sequence goes on from NC_092343.1 coordinate 345,373,871, forward strand.
ATTAATTGAGATTGATATTTACATGATTAAATGTTTCCAACATGTTAAACAATCAAACTTGTTAAGACTTGATTAATTGAAATATGTTTCATATACACAATTGACCACCCAAGTTGACCGGTGATTCACGAACATTAAAACTTGTAAAAACTATATGATGACATATATATGGATATATATATATATATATATATATATATATATATATATATATATATATATATATATATATATATATATATATATATATATATATATAGTTAACATGATACTATGATAAGTAAACATATCATTAAGTATATTAACAATGAACTAAATATGTAAAAACAAGACTACTAACTTAATAATTTTTAAATGAGACATATATGTAACGATTATCGTTGTAAAGACATTTAAAGTATATATATCATATTAAGAGATATTCATACATGATAATATCATGATAATATAATAATTTAAAATCTCATTTGATATTATAAACATTGGGTTAACAACATTTAACAAGATCGTTAACCTAAAGGTTTCAAAACAACACTTACATGTAACGACTAACGATGACTTAACGACTCAGTTAAAATGTATATACATGTAGTGTTTTAATATGTATTTATAAACTTTTGAAAGACTTTAATACATTTATCAAAATACTTCTACTTAACAAAAATGCTTACAATTACATCCTCGTTCAGTTTCATCAACAATTCTACTCGTATGCACCCGTATTCGTACTCGTACAATACACAGCTTTTAGATGTATGTACTATTGGTATATACACTCCAATGATCAGCTCTTAGCAGCCCATGTGAGTCACCTAACACATGTGGGAACCATCATTTGGCAACTAGCATGAAATATCTCATAAAATTACAAAAATATGAGTAATCAGTCATGACTTATTTACATGAAAACAAAATTACATATCCTTTATATCTAATCCATACACCAACGACCAAAAACACCTACAAACACTTTCATTCTTCAATTTTATTCATCTAATTGATCTCTCTCAAGTTCTATCTTCAAGTTCTAAGTGTTCTTCATAAATTCTACAAGTTCTAGTTACATAAAATCAAGAATACTTTAAAGTTTGCTAGCTCACTTCCAATCTTGTAAGGTGATCATCCAACCTCAAGAAATCTTTGTTTCTTACAGTAGGTTATTATTCTAATACAAGGTAATAATCATATTCAAACTTTGGTTCAATTTCTATAACTATAACAATCTTATTTCAAGTGATGATCTTACTTGAACTTGTTTTCGTGTCATGATTCTGCTTCAAGAACTTTCAAGCCGTCCAAGGATCCGTTGAAGCTAGATCCATTTTTCTCTTTTCCAGTAGGTTTATCCAAAGAACTTAAGGTAGTAATGATGTTCATAACTTCATTCGATTCATACATATAAAGCTATCTTATTCGAAGGTTTAAACTTGTAATCACTAGAACATAGTTTAGTTAATTCTAAACTTGTTCGCAAACAAAAGTTAATCCTTTTAACTTGATTTTTAAAATCAACTAAACACATGTTCTATATCTATATGATATGCTAACTTAATAATTTAAAACCTGGAAACACGAAAAACACCGTAAAACCGGATTTACGCCGTCGTAGTAACACCGCGGGCTGTTTTGGGTTAGTTAATTAAAAACTATGATAAACTTTGATTTAAAAGTTGTTATTCTGAGAAAATGATTTTTATTATGAACATGAAACTATATCCAAAAATTATGGTTAAACTCAAAGTGGAAGTATGTTTTCTAAAATGGTCATCTAGACGTCGTTCTTTCGACTGAAATGACTACCTTTACAAAAACGACTTGTAATTTATTTTTCCAACTATAAACCTATACTTTTTCTATTTAGATTCATAAAATAGAGTTCAATATGAAACCATAGCAATTTGATTCACTCAAAACGGATTTAAAATGAAGAAGTTATGGGTAAAACAAGATTGGATAATTTTTCTCATTTTAGCTACGTAAAAATTCGTAACAAATCTATTCCAACCATAACTTAATCAACTTGTATTGTATATTATGTAATCTTGAGATACCATAGACACGTATACAATGTTTCGACCTATCATGTCGACACATCTATATATATTTCGGAACAACCATAGACACTCTATATGTGAATGTTGGAGTTAGCTATACAGGGTTGAGGTTGATTCCAAAATATATATAGTTTGAGTTGTGATCAATACTGAGGTACATATACACTGGGTCGTGGATTGATTCAAGATAATATTTATCGATTTATTTCTGTACATCTAACTGTGGACAACTAGTTGTAGGTTACTAACGAGGACAGCTGACTTAATAAACTTAAAACATCAAAATATATTAAAAGTGTTGTAAATATATTTTGAACATACTTTGATATATATGTATATATTGTTATAGGTTCGTGAATCAACCAGTGGCCAAGTCTTACTTCCCGACGAAGTAAAAATCTGTGAAAGTGAGTTATAGTCCCACTTTTAAAATCTAATATTTTTGGGATGAGAATACATGCAGGTTTTATAAATGATTTAAAAAATAGACACAAGTACGTGAAACTACATTCTATGGTTGAATTATCGAAATCGAATATGCCCCTTTTTATTAAGTCTGGTAATCTAAGAATTAGGGAACAGACACCCTAATTGACGCGAACTCTAAAGATAGATCTATTGGGCCTAACAAACCCCATCCAAAGTACCGGATGCTTTAGTACTTCGAAATTTATATCATATCCGAAGGGTGTCCCGGAATGATGGGGATATTCTTATATATGCATCTTGTTAATGTCGGTTACCAGGTGTTCACCATATGAATGATTTTTATCTCTATGTATGGGATGTGTATTGAAATATGAAATCTTGTGGTCTATTATTATGATTTGATATATATAGGTTAAACCTATAACTCACCAACATTTTTGTTGACGTTTTAAGCATGTTTATTCTCAGGTGATTATTAAGAGCTTCCGCTGTCGTATACTTAAATAAGGACGAGATTTGGAGTCCATGCTTGTATGATATTGTGTAAAAACTGCATTCAAGAAACTTATTTTGTTGTAACATATTTGTATTGTAAACCATTATGTAATGGTCATGTGTAAACAGGATATTTTAGATTATCATTATTTGATAATCTACATAAAGCTTTTTAAACCTTTATTGATGAAATAAAGGTTATGGTTTGTTTTAAAATGAATGCAGTCTTTGAAAAACGTCTCATATAGAGGTCAAAACCTCGCAGCGAAATCAATTAATATGGAACGTTTTTAATCAATAAGAACGGGACATTTCAATAATCGGTATGGACTGGTTGAGAAAACTGAAAGCAGAGATCGTTTGTTACAAAAATGCAATTCGCATTATACGAGAAAAAGGAAAACCCTTAATGGTGTACAGAGAAAAGAGCAACGCGAAGTTAAATCTTATTAGTAACCTGAAGGCACAAAAACTAATAAGAAAAGGTTGCTATGCTGTACTAGCACACGTCGAGAAAGTCAATTCTGAAGAAAAGAACATCAATGATAGTCCCGTCGCAAAAGAATTTCCCGATGTATTTCCAAAAGAATTACCGGGACTACCTCTACACCGATCCATTGAATTTCAAATAGACCTTGTACCGGGAGCTGCACCAATAGCTCGTGCTCCATACAGACTCGCACCTAGCGAAATGAAGTAACTTCAGAGCCAATTACAAGAACTTTTAGAGCGTGGTTTCATTCGACCAAGCACATCACCGTGGGGAGCTCCTGTTTTGTTTGTCAAGAAGAAAGATGGTACATTCAGGTTGTGTATCGACTACCTAGAGTTGAACAAACTTACCATCAAGAACCGCTACTCACTACCGAGAATTGACGACTTATTTGATCAACTACAAGGCTCGTCTGTTTATTTGAAGATCGATTTATGTTCTGAATATCATCAAATGCGGGTGAAGGAGAATGATATTCCAAAGACTGCTTTTAGGACGCGTTACGGTCATTACGAGTTTATGGTTATGCCGTTTGGATTGACTAACGCACCAGCTGTGTTCATGGACCTCATGAACCGAGTGTGTGGGCCATATCTTGACAAGTTTGTCATTGTTTTCATCGATGACATACTTATTTACTCGAAGAATGATCAAGAGCACGAAGAACATTTGAGAAAAGTGCTAGAGTTGCTGAGAAAAGAAAAACTGTAAGCTAAGTTTTCAAAGTGTGCATTTTGGTTGGAAGAAGTTCAATTCCTCGGTCACATAGTGAACAAAGAAGGTATTCAGGTGGATCCAGCAAAGATCAAAACCGTTGAAAAGTGGGAAACTGTAATGACCCAGAAATTTCCGACCAAATTTAAACCTTAATCTTTATAGGTTTCCGACACGATAAGTAAAATCTGTAATGTTGAGTCTAGAAAGTTTGAAATTTATATTCATGAAATCCGTTACCCTTTGATCATGCCTGACGATTCACGAACAGTTTGTTTGTAATTAAATACATATATATAAGTAATGGTATATATATATATATATATAGTAATATATATAATTTATAAATATTCCACATTTGACAAAAGATATCATCAAATTAATTACAAGCTTAAAATATAATTGTTATATTATTAATTGTAATTGCATTTATAAGCTTATGTATATGATTATATGATAGTAGTTTTAACCACAAACTCAATAATTCATATCCGTAATTTTAGGGAGTGATTGATACTATGTCCATTTTCAATTTTTCCATTCTCACTAGTCATGTCTAAGTTTATATATATACAATATACATGTATTGCTAGAATATAGATTCATCACCTTCAACCTCCTAAAGTCACCCTTACTACAATCCACCACCGTCAACTCGTGGCATCTTTCCCTCCCTCTCTTCTTCAAACCAATGAGTCGCCACCACCACCTAGCCTTCACCCTAAACTATCATCACCATAACCATATTACCATTGACTACACCTAGCACTTACAACTAGAACCTTGTTCCTGCTATTCAAATAACCCTAATAAAACTACCCTTGTTGCTACCCGTTTTATGGCTTATGTTTCAATCCCAACTCAAGACCATCAACACCCATTTAATCATCATCAATTGTATCCGGAACACCTACCATCATCAACTTGGCATTTCCTTTTGCTCTCTTTCATTTCCTGTTTCTTTTTGGAATCACAAAAGCCATTAACAACCATCACCCTCTTTGATTGATCACCACCACAACACGAACCTTTACTCTTCTACTCTTTCTTTCGGTATAAAATGAAAGAACAATCAAACCACTTTCTCTATGTGTACACGAGAACGTCTACATATATATGCATTAAACTTATACCTGATTATAACTCAACCGTGACCATGCCTCTCGGTTGATTACCAACACCAAACCCACTTCCATTTTGTTTCTTGTCCAAGGAATAAACGACACCAAATCACCATCGAACTCACATAAACAACCACCTTCATTACCACCCTCTTGAATCATAAATAGATCACCACTCATCGAAAAATCAAACATTTGAAAACCCCATGTTGCTGTGTTTTCTTTCTGTCTTCCATCACAACCATCCAACACCATAAGAGATGACTGCGATACGATGTTTTTTTTACTCTCCTGTTTCCTGATACAGCAACAACTTCATTTTTTTTCTTTTATTCTATTTTCGATCACCAAGTAAAACAACAAACCTGCAACAATCGATTTTGTACTGTCATTTGTTATTTCTTCTTGCTCAAAACACATAAACTCAAAGATCCAAACACTCACCCTCATAAATTCTTTTATTTCTTCGTTGACATTTCTGTCCGGCCAAAACAAATTCAAACAGGCTGCTATTTAGACTGCTATACTTCGGATTCTTGACGTGTCCCTTTTCTTTTGTGATGTGTTCCTTTTCCTTTTGGTCCGTGGTCTAGCTCCTCGCTATATTCCTGTTAGAATGATTGATGACAACGAATGATTGGATTATTTATTTTTCCTCTTCTTTACGGACAGCAACATATAGGAGGATCCCACCAAAAGTTGTTGATGGCCAACCATCTAGTGTCAATTAAAGGAGACGTGTGAAATTTTGATCTGAATAGGTAGAGTATTGAAACCCATATAATGTTGGTCCATACTACATGTCGATCCACTTGCAATATTATAATTTGTGGGCCGATTCATTCAACAACCGAAACTACTCTTGGATTTATATATGTTGTCTTGGTCGGCCACTTATACTCAATCAAGCCACTTGTCTACCTTTAAAATTGCATGCGTATAGTTTATTTTGAAGTTGTGATTTTGTTTAAACTTTGGCCGAGATTTACTTATATCGTTGGGCTTATCGATTGAGAATGGGTCGTGAGCTTTTATTTTTGATGTGGGTCGAAGTGAGTTGGGTCACTAGTTACCATTATCCCTGCTGTCCACTTGAGATCCTTGGTTACTAAGCGTATGAATTGGATTAATAATGATGTGATGATATACGAGTAGGATGATGTTAACTACACGATGATGATGGGTTTGGTGATCATAATCTTGATCACAATATATTAAGATGATAATGGTAAATATGATACGGGATGATCTTGAGAAGGATAAAAATGAGGTTATTAGATGATGATGATGAATTAGGGTTTTAATTTAAGATGACAGACAGAAAAAATGGTTAAAAGAAATTAGTTTACTAATTAGAATAGAAATACAACAGACGGAGTGGTGAAGGAGTAATCGGGTTAGCGGGACGTCGCGGGTTCAAACCTGGACTTGGGCATTTTTTTTTAGGGATACTTCTTTGAGATAGTTTACTTATTACTCATTATTATTATTATTATTATTATTATTATTATTATTATTATTATTATTATTATTATTATTATTATTATTATTATCAATATTAAATTAAGACTAAATATTAAAATCATGATCGTCAAAAGTATTACTGCCATTATAAGTAATATTATCACTATAGTTATTAATATAAATATTAGCATCATTATTATTATTAGTAAAATCATTATTTTTATAATTATTATTTATTATTATGAAAATTAATATTTTTATGTATCATTTTTATTAAAGTATCAATTTTTATCATCTATATTAAAAGTATCATTTTAAACCATATTATCATTATTATTATTTTTACAATTACTAATATTATTTTAGTATTACAATAATTTTTAAACAAACGATATATATATATATATATATATATATATATATATATATATATATATATATATATATATATATATATATATATATATACAAAAATATATTTATATATAAAAATATAATTACTATATATAGCATAACAAAATTTATATTTTTATTTATTTTGAATATATAAATTGAATATATTAAACATATAAGTTAATAATATAAAATAAATTTATATATATATATATAACTTTGTTCAATTACAATAATGTGTTAATATACATATAAATGATATAGGTTCGTGAATCCAAGGCCAACCCTACACTTATTCAATGATGTTATATGTATTTTTACTACAAAATACAGTATGGTGAGTATATAGTCCCCTTTTAAACTCTAAATATTTTTGGGCTGAGAATACATGCGCTACTTTTATAAATGATTTACGTTATGGACACAAGTGACTAAAATTACGTTCTACTTTGAGTTGTACCACTGCATATCTCCCTATAACTTGGTAACTATTAATTAAATAGGCCAGTGTAAACGCGAATCCTGTTGATAGATCTATCGGGCTGACATCCCCAACCGGACTGGACGACCAGTATTCAACGGTTGCACAGTACTTCATTTAGGTGGCTACACTTGGTACGGTGTAGTGCGATTATATATAAAGGGAATATGTGCTGTTTTATACTTGTAAAGTTTGGTTACCAGGTGCTCAACAAACTTAGAATGTCTTTCATACACTTGCGAGTGTATTATGTTTAAATATATGAAATCTTGTGGTCCATAGTTATAACGCTGCTAGCATCAAACCTATATATCTCACCAACTTTATGTTGACGGTTTAAAGCATGTTATTCTCAGGTACAAATTAAGTCTTCCGCTGTGCATTAGCTCATACTAAGGATATTATTTGGGGCCATTTATGACATTTATCAAAAGACGTTGCATTCGAGTCATTGAAGTTCATAGAGATTATTATTAAGTAAATGGTAGATTAGGTCATTTGGATATTATGAAATGTTAGGCGAACATGTCAACTCTTGATGTAATGATAGACTGCTCTTAAGAATAAATGTAACGTTTGTAAATTGTATCATATAGAGGTCCAGTACCTCGCAATATTATCAACTATTGTAAATCGTTTATAATCAATATGGACATCGTCCGGATGGTTAGGAAGCGATCCTTTCAGAAACCCCGAAAACTCCGAAACACATACGCCAATTTTTAGGACTAGCGGGTTACTACAGAAGGTTCATCCAAGACTTTTCCAGAATAGCAAAACCCTTGACTGCATTAACGCATAAAGGGAAGAAATTTGAATGGAAAGATGAACAAGAGAAAGCATTTCAATTGTTAAAGAAAAAGTTAACTACGGCACCTATATTGTCATTACCTGAAGGGAATGACGATTTTGTGATATATTGTGACGCCTCAAAGCAAGGTCTCGGTTGTGTATTAATGCAACGAACGAAAGTAATTGCTTATGCGTCTAGACAATTGAAGATTCACGAACAGAATTATACGACGCATGATTTGGAATTAGGCGCGGTTGGTTTTGCATTAAAGATAGAGGCACTACTTATATGGGGTCAAAAGTATTATATATACCGACCACAAAAGTCTTCAACACATATTCAATTGACCAAATTTAAACTTAATCTTTATATGGTTTCAACACGATAAGCAAAGTCTGTAATGTTAAGTCTCAAAACTTTTGAACTGTTTCATTATATTCAATTGACCCTCGACTGCTCTCGACAATTCACGAATAATTAAATTGTAAATAGATATGTATGTGTATATATATAAATATAATTATAAGTGTACATATTAACTTAATGTAAATACAAATAAATCATTTAAGTTGAATTGGAAATTTAATGTAATATATATAATAATTAAGTTACTAATAAAAAGAATATATTATATAATTAGTAAATATAACATAAATAATAATGTATAATATTAAGTACAAGTTAAAATAGAATTGATATAATATTATTACTTCCTATGTCATTATTAATAAATATATTAATATTAATATCAGAATTTCTAATAGTATGATATAAATTATGAAATCAGATATGTATAGATTAATAGATTACTAGTATTATTGTTAATACTATTATTATCATTTAAATTATATTGTTAAAGTTAGTATTATTATCAGTGTTACTAATAATAATATTATCATCATATTTTTTTCATTATTGTTATTATATCATTATACTGTTATTATATTTACTTTTATTATTATAAGTATTTCTATTATTAGTATTATTGGTATTTTGATTTATAAAATTAATAAAAAGTATTATTTAATATAAATTTTATTAATTAGAACGATTATTATTACTTATATATATGTTTGTTATTAATATTGATTATATACTTTAAAAATACAGATATATATATATATATACTGTCATATATAACAAATAAATAAATAAAATATAGTTATAACAGATATGTATAATAATATAACAAATAAAGAAAATAAATAAATACCGCTATATATAAAAATACAGATATTTATATTTATATATAAACATTAAAACTAATTAGTTAATTATATATAATTATTGTTATTATGCGTGTGTTTACCTATCTATTCCTATCTGTTCCTATTTTTTTTTTTCTGTTATACCCGTGATTCAATAATCGATCATCACTAGAATACAATTAAAACACTGCTCCAATTGTTGATTTCACACCCTCTTTATCGTCTTATATTACTGATTGTGTTTGCAAATAGAAAATAACACAGATGTTAATAAACTAAAATATTATCTCTCTGTATTTTCATTCTTTTGGCCAAAATTAAAAATTGAATCAATTTTAAAAATTTAATATTTCAATTTTGTTAGTCATCATTCGTTCAATCTTTCTGCAAATTTTCAAGTGTTAATTCGCGAAATTGAGGGAGAATTTGAGAGTCAAAGTTTTAAAATTAAAAAGTCAAATTTTGTTCTTCATCGAAATTCAAACTTGTTTTAAGGAATTGAGTTAAACTAAGAATTCAGTTAGTTTCTGGGAGAGGATTACAAACTATTTCATGTTGTGAGTTTTGCCTAAAACGATTTCGAAATCACATTTAATTTTTTTTTTCTTCATTACCGTCGAATACAGCAGCAGCTCTTTAAAATTTTTTTTCTTCGATGGTGAACACATCTATATACTTTATTGATAATTTATAAACCTTAAACAAAACTTGATTCGTTATTTTGATTATAAACACCCTGGTCGATTGATCCTGTGAAGAAGATGAAGAAAAATGGGAAACAAAAGTTATAGGTTAAATAAAAAAAAGAGGTGTGAAATTAATAAGAAAGACAGTACAGTGCAGTTGGTTATAGGGTGTGGTGTGTGAGCGGGAGGTCTCGGGTTCGAGCCCTAGAGTGGTCTATTCTTTTTAGAATTCCTTTTAAAGGTAGTCCTTACTAATAATAATAATTATTATTATTATTATTATTACTATTATTGTTATTATAAATTAATATTGTTATTGTTGTTAGTGTTATTATTATTTTATAATAATTATTATTATTGTTATTATTATTATTACTGGTAATTATGATTGTTGTTATTTAGTAAAATAAGTAATAAGATTACTAGTGCGATTAATATCATTTTTTTTTGTTAATACTAATATTGTTGTTATCACTAAAAACATAATTTTATCCCTAATATATGTATTAATTATTATTTATCTATCATCATTATTATAGTATAATTATGATTATTACTATTATTATTAATCATTATACATTTAAGAACTACAATTGGAAATTTTGGAAAAATCTTGAGATCTTGAATAAGATAGGTATTTAAATAAATATAAGGTTTACATTGATTAGGATATAACAAGGATCGTGCATATTATAAACATAGTATCTATACATATGTGAGACTAGATATAACACCGTTAAGTTCTTAAGATATTAATAAGTAGTATTATTAGCAATATTATTATTATGATTATTACTAAAATTATGTTATTATTATTATTATTATTATTATTATTATTATTATTATTATTATTATTATTATTATTATTACTATTATTATTATTACTATCACTGTTATTATTATTATTTCAAATAAATATTTCAAATATATGAATATAATATTTTTAATATCTAATATGATATTTCCTAAAACATCAATATAGGATAATTATAATACGTAACATATCTACTACTTTAAATCCGCTATATATATATATATATATATATATATATATATATATATATATATATATATATATATATATATATATATACATATAGTTATACAAATTTTAAGTATTTAAAATATAAATAAATGGTCAATAAATTACTAATATAGGAAATATACTAAAATACAATTTGTTCAATTTCGATTATACGTTTTAATATATATATACACAAATGATATAGGTTCGTGAATCCGAGGCCAACCCTGCATTGTTCAATGTCGTCATATGTATTTTTACTACAAAATACAGTATTGTGAGTTCATTTGAATCCCTTTTACTTTTTACATTTTTGGGACTGAGAATACATGCAAATGCTTTATTAACTGTTTTACAATAATTATATGCGTGAGTTTTCATTTGCCCTTTTTACTTTTTACACTTTTGGGCTGAGAATACATGCAAATGCTTTATTAAATGTTTTACAATATTTATTTGCGTGAGTTTATTTGATTCCATTTTACTCTTTACATTTTTGGGACTGAGAATACATGCAAATGCTTTATTAACTGTTTTACAATAATTATATGCTTGAGTTTCATTTGCTCCCTTTTTAAATGCTTTTGCAATATATATATTTTTGGGACTGAGAATACATGCGCTGCTTTTATAATTGTTTTACGAAATAGACACAAGTAATCGAAACTACATTCTATGGTTGAATTATTAAACCGAATATGCCCCTTTTTATTTATTCTGGTAATCTAAGAATTAGGGAACAGACACCCTAATTGACGCGAACTCTAAAGGTAGATCTATCGGGCCCAACAAGCCCCATCCAAAGTACCGGATATTTTAGTACTTCAAAATTTATATCATATCCGAAGGAGGATCCCAGAATGATGGGGATATTCTTATATGCATATTGTGAATGTCGGTTACCAGGTGTTCAATCTATATGAATGATTATTTTGTCTCTATGTATGGGACGTATGTTTATGAGAAATGGAAATATGAAATCTTGTGGTCTATTAAAAGTTATGAAATGATTATTTATAATAAAACTAATGAACTCACCAACCTTTTGGTTGACACTTGAAAGCATGTTTATTCTCAGGTACGAAAGAAATCTTCCGCTGTGCATTTGCTCATTTTAGAGATATTACTTGGAGTCATTCATGACATATTTCAAAAGACATTGCATTCAAGTCGTTGAGTTCATCAAGATTATTATTAAGTCAATTATAGATAGATATATTATGAAATGGTATGCATGCCGTCAACTTTCAATGTAATGAAAGATTGTCTTTTCAAAAACGAATGCAATTTTTGTAAAATGTATCATATAGAGGTCAAGTACCTCGCAATGTAATCAACTGTTGTGAATCATTTATAATCGATATGGACTTCGTCCGGATGGATTAGGACGGGTCTTCACAGTTGATATCAGAGCGGTGGTCATAGCGAACCATGTCTGCATTAGTGTGTCTAACTGATAAGTCGTTAGGATGCATTAGTGAGTCTGGACTTCGACCGTATCTGCATGTCAAAAGTTTTGCTTATCATTTTGTGTCAAAAATTACCTGCTTATCATTCTTAGAGAATCACTTGCTTATCATTTTTATTCTAGACATCTTTTACTGCATTGATTGCATAAATAGTGTATAGACAAAACTCATATCTTAGCGTATTCGCTAATTCATATCTTAGCATATCTATTACTGTAAACCCTGCCTAACATACTCCGTATATTCCTCCGTAACTTATGGGATTTTAGTATTATATATGCGTATGTAACTTATGTATTGCAGGGTACTAATCTACATCATATAATCTGTTTCTTATCGAAAATCCTTCAGCTAATCATACGAGATGAATCCCTCAACCAGTTCGAGTCCCTCAAATTCCGATAGCTATTCCGATAGTTATTCCGACAGCTATTCCGATATGGATTTCCACTCTAACTCCGAAAGCAGTATAACCAGAATGAATCAACCAATCAGTCATCCTCAATTCATCTGATGGGTTCATAGTCGACTTAATCCATGGAGACGCGAAGAAGGTGATCCTTTCCATCAACCAAATTCACCTCTCGGTGAAGAACCTGAAGCACTTACAGGCGAACCTGTCCGAAACACCATTTTCACACTCATTTTCAGGATACCACGCAATGATATTATGATATCAAAAATTCTAAAACTTTATTCATTCGCTCGTTCCTACCGACAATCATTCTGGAGTAATAAGTCAACGAGCTTCGAGCCCGAGTTGTAGCCTTGGAAAATATGGTGCAAAACGTACCAGCTTCAGCAACATTACCGACACCAGTAGTACCATAAATAACAGCATCAGTACCATCAACAATCCATGCCTCAATATCACCATCTGTACCTTGAGTATAATCATCGTTCTACGTATCGTTCTACATCATTTATCCTCGTTCGACATGGCGATTACGTAATCTCTAAAGTTTTGGAGATTATTCATTCCAGTTCCAATCGAAAATCAGATGAGATTAATATTATATTAACTCATTAAATCCATGGTTACATCTGAAGAAAATATATATGTATATATATTTTCATAAAGATGGTAATTAAAAATTCTTTCGTACAAACTGTTAATGGTGAAAATATTTTAACGGGTAGGTAATACCTGAGGAATATTTAGATTTTGCATTAATAAGTTACACTGTACATTATTAAAATCTGTTTCAACACTTAATTACTATCCTACTTACATCTACAAAGATACGAATCCGTTCACCGTAGAATAACTATTTTCATTCAATTTCATATTTGGGTTTTGACTTATCAGAATCCAACAAGTGGCCTAATGAAAAAAACATTGGACAAAAATAAAATTTGTTAGAAACAAACAAACTATGAGAAATTTTATTAAGAATTCACGCTAACGAAATCCTAGCTAACTGTTCCTAGCTAACTGATTACATTTTATTTATCGCAATTTAATTATCGCAATTTACATTCTCGCAATCTTAATTATCGTCATTTAATTTCTGTTATTTACTTTACGCACTTTATCTATCGTCATTTAATTTCTGTTATTTATTTTACGCACTTTAAATATCGGGACACGTATACAAGGTTTTGACATATTATATCGACCCATCTATATATATTATTTGGAATAACCATAGACACTCTATATGCAGTAATGCGGGAGTTAGCTATACAGGGTTGAGGTTGATTCTACAATAATATATATAGTTTGAATTGTGATCGAGTCTGAGACATGTACACGGGTCACGATACGTATTAATTAATTCGAATATTATATAGTAAACTATATACTAATTATAATTTGTACACTGCTAACTGTGGACTATCAACTGAGGCCTATCAACATTAGACAATTAAAATGAATTAAAATATTGATTATAACATATGAAACTAAACAATTCTTCAAGTTTGCCACTTGATTTCATTCTAAACTTCATTAGTATCTTGACGATTACAATCTGCTACCAAACCTTTCATGATTCTTAAAAACACCTCAATCGATAGGATAAATCAACCGCACTTCATCTACGGAAGAAAAGATTTATGCATATAGTTATGTACCTAAGAAACTCTTGGCAATTGAGTAAAAATTTAACACGTAGCCGCGTCAGATCCTTTGGCATTTATTAGCAAAAATAACTTTGCGATCCCTTTTCAAAGTAGCAAATTTTGTCACAGCTTCAGTAGGTCAACTTCGACTTATCATTCGAAGTAGCCTTACTATAAATCCTGATATATACGATTACCCTTTTGATACCGAAGAATTCTTTTATATTCCACCATATTACCAGCAGACGTACCAGCAACCCCATTGCTCCTTGACTTAAATCTCTCCGATAAATCATTATATTTATTCATTGAAACCCTATCATATACTCATCCGCATCTTGTAACGAGAACTGACATATCAATTACCGGGAATCGGCAATTAGTACTTTAAAAACTCACAGCATATCTATATCAACAACTATATGTATAACATTCATCTCTTAGAATTATGATCTTTTATTCTAAAATTCTGAGAAGCACTCAGTCACAAATCAATACTCTGAATGTTGAAAAAGCTGAATGAAGCAGCAGAAACCATAGACAACCGTAAATGACCTTAATCATCGAAAGTTTGATGATAAAGAATAGTATGTTGGAAAAGCTCAGAAAAGTTGGAACTGGAAAACGGATTGAGCTAATCACGAAGGAGAACAAGGATAAATACAAGGACCATACCATATATTCAAAGAATCTAGGTAATTCTGGATCCGATGAAACCTTTAACGAATATCTTGCTCCGTACTCATGTTAAAATCTTGCGAAAAGTCTTCCTCATCAACCATCGAACTTAGAAATTCCAAAATATCATCATCAATATCTTCGATATTTCTGAGGATATTTTCATAAATATTCTCGTCCGAAATTATATACCTCTTCGTGCTTCCTGTGTATCATTATATTGAAAACATTCAATAGAAAATTTAGTACCGAAAAGCAGATTATGCGAAATTATGAAGAAAGCCGTGGATAAATCACAAAGAATAAGTTTGACTTCAAAGAATCTAAATGATTCAATGTCTGCTAAAGTCTTTAGTGAATATCTTGCTCCTTACTCTAAACCCTTGCGGACAATAGTTTCTATCACCCGCTGATCTTAAATATTCCGAGATATTATCGTATCTTTCATTATAAATATCCTCCATATTTCTGGAGATATTTTTATAACTATTCTTATCTGAAATCATTAATCTCTTCGTGCTATCAGTATTACATCATATAGAAACTGTTAGTTTCTATATTCTGTAAACTTTTGAACTTAAAATATGAATGTTATTGAAGTAATGTTGGGAACTGATGCATGAGTTAGTATAATATAATGACACTTGATCAACGTGATTATATTACAGTAAGTCATGCTGAGTTTTTAATGGGACGTGATGATTCACAGATCCTAACGTCATCACGTGCCATGTTACATAACTATTTCATTATGCTTAACTTCTGAACATATCAACAAAGTATTTTCTTGATAGTTCTATTCTCAGTGATTCTGGTAATTTGATAAATCAAATCGTGCTAATACATTAGTTCTTATTTAGAACACGATGTTTATTCGAAATTCCATACTTACGAATTCTGGACCATTACTCGCTTTACTAGAGGTTGGGAGGATAATAAAAAGGCAAAGAGCTCCAAAATATAAGAGAAAATATAAAGCCCAACAACAACACCGAAATTACAAACCGTGGATATCAGTGCGTATAGCAATATAAAGACACGGGAGGATTATAAATACAATAATCCCTAAAGCATAGTAGAAATAAACGGATTCCTCCAGTGGAAGTTGGAAAAGGAGAATGATTGTTGCGATAATCAGGATAAGGACAAGGATCAGAACTGGATTAAGCATTTCACGATCTTTTGAATTTGGGAATTGAGTATTGAAGTGGTGAAGATTAATGGAACGGAAAAGGTAAAATTTATAGTGAAAATATCAGACAGAGGAATCGAGGCAGATCACCGCATTTAATTATAGAAATCTAAATTTCCTTATTCGCAGAAGAATCAAATTTTTTAGATTTCGAAGATTTTCTTCAAATCCCTTAAATTCAGGAATTCAACCAAAACAACGACAAAAGTTAAGACGCATCCTGTTTTCTAAATTCAATCGTGACTATGTCAAAAGTTAAGATGCATCTTACTTTCAAAATTCAACCCTGACTCTGTCAAAAGTTACAACGAATCTTTACTTATCCTATTTCAATCTTTTGTGATAATTTCACTCGTACGCTTCAAATAATTGAGTTGTTTTTATTCAAATCACCTGATGGTGATAAAACTTTAATTATTGACTCATATTCGTCATGAAAGCATATTTATTGTTAACCATGACCACCTCACTCAAATTTCGGGACGAAATTTCTTTAACGGGTAGGTACTGTGATGACCCGGGAATTTCCGACCAAATTTAAACTTAATCTTTATATGGTTTCGACACGATAAGCAAAGTCTGTAATGTTAAGTCTCAAAACTTTTGAACTGTTTCATTATATTCAATTGACCCTCGACTGCTCTCGACGATTCACGAATAATTAAATTATAAATAGATATGTATGTGTATATATATAAATATAATTATAAGTGTACATATTAACTTAATGTAAATACAAACAAATCATTTAAGTTGAATTGGAAATTTAATGTAATATATATAATAATTAAGTTACTAATAAAATGAATATATTATATAATTAGTAAATATAACATAAATAATAATGTATAATATTAAGTACAAGTTAAAATAGAATTGATATAATATTATTACTTCCTATGTCATTATTAATAAATATATTAATATTAATATCCGAATTTCTAATAGTATGATATAAATTATGAAATCAGATATGTATAGATTAATAGATTACTAGTATTATTGTTAATACTATTATTATCATTTAAATTATATTGTTAAAATTAGTATTATTATCAGTGTTACTAATAATAATATTATCATCATATTTTTTTCATTATTGTTATTATATCATTATACTGTTATTATATTTACTTTTATTATTATAAGTATTTCTATTATTAGTATTATTGGTATTTCGATTTATAAAATTAATAAAAAGTATTATTTAATATAAATTTTATTAATTAGAACGATTATTATTACTTATATATATGTTTGTTATTAATATTGATTATATACTTTAAAAATACAGATATATATATACTTTCATATATAACAAATAAATAAATAAAATATAGTTATAACAGATATGTATAATTATATAACAGATAAAGAAAATAAATAAATACTACTATATATAAAAATACAGATATTTATATTTATATATAAACATTAAAACTAATTAGTTAATTATATATAATTATTGTTATTATACGTGTGTTTACCTATATGTTCCTATCTGTTCCTATTTTTTTCTGTTATACCTGTGATTCAATAATCGATCATCACTAGAATACAATTAAAACACTGCTCCAATTGTTGATTTCACACCCTCTTTATCGTCTTATATTACTGATTGTGTTTGCAAATAGAAAATAACACAGATGTTAATAAACTAAAATATTATCTCTCTGTATTTTCATTCTTTTGGCCAAAATTAAAAATTGAATCAATTGTAAAAATTTAATATTGCGGTTTTGTTAGTCATCATTCGTTCAATCTTTCTGCAAATTTTCAAGTGTTAATTCGCGAAATTGAGGGAGAATTTGAGAGTCAAAGTTTTAAAATTAAAAAGTCAAATTTTGTTCTTCATCGAAATTCAAACTTGTTTTGAGGAATTGAGTTAAACTAAGAATTCAGTTAGTTTCTGGGAGAGGATTACAAACTATTTCATGTTGTGAGTTTTGCCTAAAACGATTTCGAAATCACATTTAATTTTTTTTTCTTCATTACCGTCGAATACAGCAGCAGCTCTTTAAAAAAATTTTTTTCTTCGATGGTGAACACATCTATATACTTTATTGATAATTTATAAACCTTAAACAAAACTTGATTCGTTATTTTGATTATAAACACCCTGGTCGATTGATCCTGTGAAGAAGATGAAGAAAAATGGGAAACAAAAGTTATAGGTTAAATAAAAAAACGAGCTGTGAAATTAATAAGAAAGACAGTACGGTGAAGTTGGTTATAGGGTGTGGTGTTGAGCGGGAGGTCTCGGGTTCGAGCCCTAGAGTGGTCTATTCTTTTTAGAATTCCTTTTAAAGGTAGTCCTTACTAATAATAATAATAATTATTATTATTATTACTATTATTGTTATTATAAATTAATATTGTTATTGTTATTAGTGTTATAATTATTTTATAATAATTATTATTATTGTTATTATTATTATTACTGGTAAATATGATTGTTGTTATTTCGTAAAATAAGTAATAAGATTACTAGTGCGATTAATATCATTTTTTTTTGTTAATACTAATATTGTTGTTATCACTAAAAACATAATTTTATCCCTAATATATGTATTAATTTTTATTTATCTATCATCATTATTATAGTACAATTATGATTATTACTATTATTATTAATCATTATACATTTAAGAACTACAATTGGAAATTTTGGAAAAATCTTGAGATCTTGAATAAGATAGGTATTTAAATAAATATAAGGTTTACATTGATTAGGATATAACAAGGATCGTGCATATTATAAACATAGTATCTATACATATGTAAGACTAGATATAACACCGTTAAGTTCTTAAGATATTAATAAGTAGTATTATTAGCAATATTATTATTATGATCATTACTAAAATTATGTTATTATTATTATTATTATTATTATTATTATTATTATTATTATTATTATTATTATTATTATTATTATTATTATTATTATTATTATTACTATTATTATTATTACTATCACTGTTATTATTATTATTTCAAATAAATATTTCAAATATATGAATATAATGTTTTTAATATCTAATATGATATTTCCTAAAACATCAATATAGGATAATTATAATACGTAACATATCTACTACTTTAAATCCGCAATATATACATATAGTTATACAAATTTTAAGTATTTAAAATATAAATAAATGGTTAATAAATTACTAATATAGGAAATATACTAAAATACAATTTTTTCGATTTCGATTATACGTTTTAATATATATATACACAAATGATATAGGTTCGTGAATCCGAGGCCAACCCTGCATTGTTCAATGTCGTCATATGTATTTTTACTACAAAATACAGTATTGTGAGTTCATTTGAATCCCTTTTACTCTTTACATTTTTGGGACTGAGAATACATGCAAATGCTTTATTAACTGTTTTACAATAATTATATGCGTGAGTTTTCATTTGCCCTTTTTACTCTTTACACTTTTGGGCTGAGAATACATGCAAATGCTTTATTAAATGTTTTACAATATTTATATGAGTGAGTTTACTTGATTCCCTTTTACTCTTTACATTTTTGGGACTGAGAATACATGCAAATGCTTTATTAACTGTTTTACAATAATTATATGCGTGAGTTTCATTTGCTCCCTTTTTAAATGCTTTTGCAATATATATATTTTTGGGACTGAGAATACATGCGCTGCTTTTATAATTGTTTTACGAAATAGACACAAGTAATCGAAACTACATTCTATGGTTGAATTATTAAACCGAATATGCCCCTTTTTATTTAGTCTGGTAATCTAAGAATTAGGGAACAGACACCCTAATTGACGCGAACTCTAAAGGTAGATCTATCAGGCCCAACAAGCCCCATCCAAAGTACCGGATGTTTTAGTACTTCAAAATTTATATCATGTCCGAAGGAGGATCCCGGAATGATAGGGATATTCTTATATGCATATTGTGAATGTCGGTTACCAGGTGTTCAATCCATATGAATGATTATTTTGTCTCTATGTATGGGATGTATATTTATGAGAAATGGAAATATGAAATCTTGTGGTCTATTAAAAGTTATGAAATGATTATTTATAATAAAACTAATGAACTCACCAACCTTTTGGTTGACACTTGAAAGCATGTTTATTCTCAGGTACGAAAGAAATCTTTCGCTGTGCATTTGCTCATTTTAGAGATATTACTTGGAGTCATTCATGACATATTTCAAAAGACATTGCATTCAAGTCGTTGAGTTCATCAAGATTATTATTAAGTCAATTATAGATAGATATATTATGAAATGGTATGCATGCCGTCAACTTTCGATGTAATGAAAGATTGTCTTTTCAAAAACGAACGCAATGTTTGTAAAATGTATCATATAGAGGTCAAATACCTCGTAATGTAATCAACTGTTGTAAATCGTTTATAATCGATATGGACTTCGTCCGGATGGATTAGGACGGGTCTTCACAGTTGGTATCAGAGCGGTGGTCTTAGCGAACCATGTCTGCATTAGTGTGTCTAACTGATAAGTCGTTAGGATGCATTAGTGAGTCTGGACTTCGACCGTATCTGCATTTCAAAAGTTTTGCTTATCATTTTGTGTCAAAAATTACCTGCTTATCATTCTTAGAGAATCACTTGCTTATTATTCTTAGTCTAGACATGTTTTACTGCATTGATTGCATAAATAGTGTATAGACAAAACTCATATCTTAGCGTATTCGCTAATTCCTATCTTAGCGTATCACTTGAAGCACTTTATGGTAGAAAGTGCAGGTCTCCAATTTGTTGGAGTGAAGTGGGAGATAGACAGATTACGGGTCCGGAGATAATACAAGAAACTACCGAGAAGATCATCCAAATTCAACAACGGTTGAAAACTGCCCAAAGTCGACAAAAGAGCTACGCCGACATTAAAAGAAAAGATATAGAATTTGAAATTGGAGAGATGGTCATGCTTAAGGTTGCACCTTGGAAAGGCGTTGTTCGATTTGGTAAACGAGGTAAATTAAATCCAAGGTATATTGGACCATTCAAGATTATTGATCGTGTCGGACCAGTAGCTTACCGACTTGAGTTACCTCAACAACTCGCAGCTGCACATAACACTTTCCACGTCTCGAATTTGAAGAAATGTTTTGCTAAAGAAGATCTCACTATTCCGTTAGACGAAATCAAAATCAACGAAAAACTTCAATTCATCGAAGAACCCGTCGAAATAATGGATCGTGAGGTTAAAAGACTTAAACAAAACAAGATACCAATTGTTAAGGTTCGATGGAATGCTCGTAGAGAACCCGAGTTCACCTGGGAATGAGAAGATCAGATGAAGAAGAAATACCCGCACTTATTTCCAGAAGATACGTCAACACCTCCAACTGCTTAAAATCTCGGGACGAAATTTATTTAACGGGTAGGTACTGTAGTGACCTGAACTTTTCCATTTTTATATATATATTAAATGAAATTGTTATTTACATAATTAAGTGTTTCCAACATGTTAAGCAATCAAACTTGTTAAGACTTAATTAATTGAAATAGGTTTCATATAGACAATTGATCACCCAAGTTGACCGGTGATTCACGAACATTAAAACTTGTAAAAACTATATGATGACATATATATGGATATATATATAGTTAACATGATATTATGTTAAGTAAACATATCATTAAGTATATTAACAATGAACTGCATATGTAAAAGCAAGACTACTAACTTAATGATTTTGAAACGAGACATATATGTAACGATTATCGTTGTAACGACATTTAATGTATATATATATCATATTAAGAGATATTCATACATCATATTATCATAATAATATAATAATTTAAAATCTCATTTGATATTATAAACATTGGGTTAACAACATTTAACAAGATCGTTAACCTAAAGGTTTCAAAACAACACTTACATGTAATGACTAACGATGACTTAACGACTCAGTTAAAATGTATATACATGTAGTGTTTTAATATGTATTCATACACTTTTGAAAGACTTCAAGACACTTATCAAAATACTTCTACTTAACAAAAATGCTTACAATTACATCCTCATTCAGTTTCATCAACAATTCTACTCGTATGCACCCGTATTCGTACTCGTACAATACACAGCTTTTAGATGTATGTACTATTGGTTTATACACTCCAATGATCAGCTCTTAGCAGCTCATGTGATTCACCTAACACATGTAGGAACCATCATTTGCAACTATCATGAAATATCTCATAAAATTACAAAAAATATGAGTAATCATTCATGACTTATTTACATGAAAACAAAATTATATATCCTTTATATCTAATCCATACACCAACGACCAAAAACACCTACAAACACTTTCATTCTTCAATTTTCTTCATCTAATTGATCTCTCTCAAGTTCTATCTTCAAGTTCTAAGTGTTCTTCATAAATTCTACAAGTTCTAGTTTCATAAAATCAAGAATACTTCCAAGTTTGCTAGCTTACTTCCAATCTTATAGAGTGATCATCCAACCTCAAGAAATCTTTCTTATTTACAGTAAGATATCTTTCTAATACAAGGTAATACTCATATTCAAACTTTGATTCAATTTCTATAACTATAACAATCTTATTTCGAGTGGAAATCTTACTTGAACTTGTTTTTAGTGTCATGATTCTGCTTCAAGAACTTTCAAGCCATCCAAGGATCCTTTAAAGCTAGATCCATGTTTCTCATTTCCAGTAGCTTTATCCAGAAAACTTGAGGTAGTAAGTATGTTCATAACATCATTCGATTCATACATATAAAGCTATCTTATTCGAAGGTTTAAACTTGTAATCACTAGAACATAGTTTAGTTAATTCTAAACTTGTTCGCAAACAAAAGTTAATCCTTCTAACTTGACTTTTAAAATCAACTAAACACATGTTCTATATCTATATGATATGCTAACTTAATGATTTAAAACCTGGAAACACGAAGAACACTGTAAAACCGGACATACGCCGTCGTAGTAACACTGCGGGTTGTTTTGGGTTAGTTAATTAAAAACTATGATAAACTTTGATTTAAAAGTTGTTATTCTCGGAAAATGATTTTTCTTATGAACATGAAACTATATCCAAAAATCATGATTAAACTCAAAGTGGAAGTATGTTTTCTAAAATGGTCATCTAGACGTCGTTCTTTCGACTGAAATTACTACCTTTGCAAAAATGACTTGTAACTTATATTTCTGACTACAAACCTATACTTTTTCTGTTTAGATTCATAAAATAGAGTTCAATATGAAACCATAGCAATTTGATTCACTCAAAACGGATTTAAAATGAAGAAGTTATGGGTAAAATAAGATTGGATAATTTTTCTTGTTGTAGCAACGTGAAAATTGGTAACAAATATATATTAATCATATCCTAGCTAACTTATATTGTATTATACATGTATTCTAATATATTATGTAATCTTGGGATACCATAGACACGTATGCAAATGTTTTGACATATCATATCGACCCATGTGTATATATTATTTGGAACAACCATACACACTCTATATGCAGTAATGAGGGAGTTAGCTATACAGGGTTGAGGTTGATTCCAAAAATATATATACTTTGAGTTGTGATCTAGCCTGAGACGTGTATACACTGGATCGTGGATTGATTCAAGATAATATATATCAATTTTTTCTGTACATCTAACGTTGGACAACTAGTTGTAGGTTACCAACGAGGACAGCTGACTTAATAAACTTAAAAAATCAAAATGTATTAAAAGTGTTGTAAATATATTTTGAATATACTTTGATATATATGTACATATTTGTTATAGGTTCGTGAATCGACCAGTGGCCAAGTCTTACTTCCCGACGAAGTAAAAATCTGTGAAAGTGAGTTATAGTCCCACTTTTAAAATCTAATATTTTTGGGATGAGAATACATGCAGGTTTTATAAATGATTTACAAAATAGACACAAGTACGTGAAACTACATTCTATGGTTGAATTATCAAAATCGAATATGCCCCTTTTTATTACGTCTGGTAATCTAAGAATTAGGGAACAGACACCCTAATTGACGCGAATCCTAAAGATAGATCTATTGGGCCTAACAAACCCCATCCAAAGTACCGGATGCTTTAGTACTTCAAAATTTATATCATATCCGAAGGGTGTCCCGGAATGATGGGGATATTCTTATATATGCATCTTGTTAATGTCGGTTACCAGGTGTTCACCATATGAATGAATTTTATCTCTATGTATGAGATGTATATTGAAATATGAAATCTTGTGGTCTATTATTATGATTTGATAATATATAGGTTAAACCTATAACTCACCAATATTTTTGTTGACGTTTTAAGCATGTTTATTCTTAGGTGATTATTAAGAGCTTCCGCTGTTGCATACTAAAATAAGGACAAGATTTGGAGTCCATGCTTGTATGATATTATGTAAAAACTGCATTCAAGAAACTTATTTTTGATGTAATATATTCTTATTGTAAACCATTATGTAATGGTCGTGTGTAAACAGTATATTTTAGATTATCATTATTTGATAATCTACGTAATGTTTTTTTTAAAACCTTTATTGATAAAATAAAGGTTATGGTTGTTTTAAAAATGAATGCAGTCTTTGAAAAACGTCTCATATATAGGTCAAAACCTCGCAACGAAATCAATTAATATGGAACGTTTATAATCAATATGAACGGGACATTTCAGTGAAGAACGAGAGGAACGCATTTATGCAATTGATTTGATGATCCAAGCTTGTTTTGTTGGTGAAAGGATGATGATGGCGATGAGGTATGGCGACGGCCACAAAGGAGAGGGAAGAAGAGAAAAGGTAATTTAGGTTTTGGGAAGTTTAATGAAATGAAATGTAATTTTTGGAGTTTAATTGTGAAATGACAAAAATTAAGGCTCTCCCCCCTTATACAAGGGGTTCGGCCGAAAATGGAATGGGGTGGGCCCCATAGTGGGCCAATCTTGATATATGTGTAATTGCTTTTAGCCCGAACGCTCGAACGAAACCCGAAACGCGAAAACACGACTACGCGATTAAATAATCGGAGAGATAACAAATACGCGATGAAAAATATATATAAACACTATATATAAATATATGACACTAAAATATCATATTTAAAATAATTAGGACTTAAAAATCCCAAAAGCTCGACCGTTGGTTTGAAAACCGAAAAGATTCGCCGGATAGAAATCCGCGACACGTAGAAACGTATAACTTAAAATATGAATACAAATATTCATATAACACATAATAAATAATATATTATAATTAAAATAATAATCTAGGTCATAGAAATGATGTGGCACAAAAAAAAAAATTAATGGTCGTTAAATAATAAACGGTAAAAGATAACGGAAAAAGTAGGGTCGTTACAGTATCTTCCCGTTACGAAAATTTCGTCCCGAAATTTAAGCAGGTGCAGGGGTTGACTCAGCATCTGGGAATGAATGCGGGTACTTCTGCTTCATCTGATCTTCAAGCTCTCAAGTGAACTCAGGACCGCGTCTGGCATTCCATCTAACTCGAACAATAGGAATTCTACTCTGCTTAAGAGTCTTAACCCCTCGATCCATAATTTCAATAGGTTCCTCAATAAAATGAAGTTGCTTATCAATATGAAGTTCCTCTAGAGGAATAGCCTCATCGGCTTCGGCCAAACACTTCTTTAAATTCGATACATGAAAACGTTATGAAAAGCGTTAAGCTCTTGTGGCAATTTCAAACGATAAGCCACGGGTCCAAATCTTTCGATAATCTCAAATGGTTCAACAAGTCGAGGATTCAACGTTCCTCTCTTACCAAATCTTACCACACCCTTCCAGAGTGATACCTTCAACATGACAAGATCACCGACCTGAAATTCAATATCGTTCCTTCTCTTATTGGCATAGCTCTTTTGCCTACTTCTAGCTGTTCTCAATCTTTCTTTAATCTGTACGATCTTCTCGATAGTCTCATGAATAACTTCTGGACCTGTGAGTTGAGCATCCCCAACCTCATTCCAACAAACAGGAGACCTACACTTCCTACCATACAGAGCTTCAAACGGTGCGACTTTAATACTTGCATGATAACTGTTATTATAGAAAAATTCAGCTAGCGGCAAATATCTATCCCACCCATTACCAAAATCAATAACACACGCTCGTAACATGTCTTTTAACGTTTGAATGGTCCTTTCACTCTGACCATCCGTCTGCGGATGATAAGTGTAGTGACCCGGAAATTTCCGACCAAATTAAAACTTAATCTTTATATGTTTCCGACACGATAAGCAAAGTCTGTAATGCTGAGTCTTAAAAATTTTGAACTTTTTCATATATGCAATTGACCTTCGACCAATCTCAATGATTCACGAACAATTCATTTCAAATAGATATATAAATATTATAATATAAGTTTTTTTTGTAAATAATATATATGTACATAAGAAATTTATAATATTTCATTCTATATAAATAGTTATGTGATAATATTATTATGTTATGTTAAAATTATTATTATTAAATATTAGCATTGTTATTATTGTTTTATCAACTTTTATTGTTATCATTATCATTATTGATAAAATTATTAATTCAATTAAGAGTATTGAAATCATTATTAATTATTGTTATTATTATTAAGATACAACTTATTATCATTATCATTAATATTATTATTAGTATTCTTATTAATATTAATAATATAGTATTATCAATATTATTATTAACATAATTATTAAATATTAATATTAATTAAATATAAATTAAAAAAAATGGATTTCGATATGTACTGACAAAAATCTTGATGGCTACACTGTTTCGGTTTGATTCTTAAAAAAAATGTGATTGTTATTATAAGATTATAATATATAATATATATATATGTTTCCGTTGAATGTCCTAATCACCCATTTACATCATTTGATTATTTCATCCGTGATTAAATTGAGATGTACTCATGTGTTCTTCACCATCTATTTTCTTACCTATTCTATATATATATACATATGGAAGATACACTTAAAAGGGGATAATCAATTACACATCTACTTAAAAACTACCATGGCCACCTTCACACGATTACTTATTTCCGTTTAGCTGCCATTTAGGTACCACCTTCCACCCCCAAAACCGCCTAAACCCTACGGTAATAACTCATGTATATTCGAATTTTCTTTTCGTATTATCTTACTGCTATTGCCACAGTACACATCCTCTTCTGTTTCTATCTTGTACCTGCTACAACTACTTTATGTTTGAACCACTTCACTCACGATCACCAAGACCCAAACTCACCTTCCTTCATTCCTACTATTCGATCAACGCAACTCGACTACAAATTTCTGTTACTATCTGTTGATATTTCTGTTTCTAATCAATCACTTTTGAACTACAACCACCATTCTTTCTCTACCTCACCATCGAAGATAACTCAAACCCATCGTGAATTACCATTTCTTGATCAACTAAACCCAACACTACCACTTGTGATTTAATTTGCAACTTCGGTTATTATTTTATGTTCGACAAACAACCATCTTTAAACTGCTATTAACTATTGTTGTTAACCGAGAAACAACACACTCAATCACCATAAACCATCACCAAGCTTGATATATTTTTTTTTCTTTTGTCGACCTACAACCTTCACCCATACCACCATTGATTCCATCATTTAACCCACTTGATAGCCGTTGGTTCTGCTTCAACTATGAACCATAACCATCACAGTCTACACCTCACCCTCGAAACCTTTCTGGTTTTCTAATCGTAAGCAACTCAAACCACCTTCGTAAAAGAAACCATTAAAGACCTACTACTATAGCTCGAACTGATTTCTGTTTTCTTTCTTTTATAAACCGCCATATTGTTTTTCTTTTATGCCAAAAACCCACTTACAAATAAATATATCAAGTGATACTATATGGTGGGTACCATTCTTGTATGTTGGCCGACATATTCTAAAGCTATTATCCCACTTGTGCAATAAGGAATTAATTAATTCATTGGAGATTACTTTTGTATTAACAATCTCGTTCGTGACCCAGTCCCACATCGATAGATCATGAGGATAATACTGTACAAGAAAAGTGGTTATTAAAGTAATAGTGATGTTGATAATCTTAGAATGAAGTTTAGATGGCTGACTTGTTCCAAGTGTCAGTTTATAATCTCCAAAACATATTAAAATGGGCCGATTTCTATTTTTTTTTAATGATTTGGGCCGTAGGTTTGATTCATGCATTGATTTAATCATTGGGCCGATTATAGGTTATCAAAGATATAAGGTTGTGATAGTATCAAAAGATAGTGAGGAACGTACATAAATATGAAAATGAATGATAGTGATAATGGCAATAATCTATGGATGATGATGATCGTGATTGTTTAGAATGATGAAGCGAGATCATGATGATTAAGATGATGGAATAAAAATGATTATGATGTCGTGATGATTTCTTGATGTCATTGTGATAAAGAGACGATTAAGGTATTAATTATGGTATTAGGTTACATAAAATGATACATGATATTGATAATGGTATGAAGAGAAGATGATGATGTAATGGTAACGATGAAAATGATGATGCGTTTGTTATTGCTTCTGTGACCAGACAAACCCAAAACAAAAATTCACAATTAGGTTTGTCATGGCTTGATCGAATTGAAAGTTTGAAGAAGAAAAGGAAACAGTTTGATACAGTTTATCTATAACTAAGATATGATAAAATTAGATAAAACCAAATGGTCGAGTGGTTAAGAGTGTTTGTGTTATACAAGAGGTCGTGGGTTTGAACCCGTGCTAAGGCGTTTATTTTTAAGGCTTGTCTTCAAAGGTTCGTGAATCCGAGGCCAACCCTATACTTGTTCAATGTCGTTCTATGTATTTTTACTACAAAATACAGTATGGTGAGTTTCATTTGCTCCCTTTTTAAATGCTTTTGCAATATATATTTTTGGGACTGAGAATACATGCGCTGCTTTTATAACTGTTTTACAGAATAGACACAAGTACTTAAAATTACATTCTATGGTTGGATTATTAAACCGAATATCGCCCTTTTTATTAAGTCTGGTAATCTAAGAATTAGGGAACAGACACCCTAATTGACGTGAACTCTAAAGGTAGATCTATCGGGCCCAACAAGCCCCATCCAAAGTACCGGATGCTTTAGTACTTCGAAATTTATATCATGTCCGAAGGAGGATCCCGGAATGATGGGGATATTCTTATATGCATATTGTGAATGTCGGTTACCAGGTGTTCAATCCATATGAATGATATTTTTGTCTCTATGCATGGGACGTATGTTTATGAGAAATGGAAATATGAAGTCTTGTGGTCTATTAAAATTATGAAATGATTATTTATGTTAAACTAATGAACTCACCAACCTTTTGGTTGACATTTTAAAGCATGTTTATTCCCAGGTATGAAAGAAAGCTTCCGCTGTGTATTTGCTCATTTTAAAGATATTACTTGGAGTCATTCATGGCATATTTCAAAAGACGTTGCATTCGAGTCGTTGAGTTCATCAAGATTATTATTAAGTCAATTATAGTTAGATATATTATGAAATGGTATGCATGCCGTCAACTTTCGATGTAATGAAATTTTGTCCTTTCAAAAACGAATGCAATGTTTGTAAAATGTATCATATAGAGGTCAAGTACCTCGCGATGAAATCGACTATTGTGAATCGTTTATAATCGATACGGACTTCGTCCTGATGGATTAGGATGGGTCCTTTCAGTTGGTATCAGAGCAGAGGTCTTAGTGAACCAGGTCGGCATTAGTGTGTCTAACTGATAAGTCGTTAGGATGCATTAGTAAGTCTGGACTTCGACCGCGTCTACATGTCAAAAAGTTTTGCTTATCATTTTTGTCAGAAATCACCTGTTTATCATCCTTAGGAAATTACCTACTCATTATTCTTAGTCTAGACACGTTTTACTGCATTGACTGCATGAATAGTGAATAGACATTTCATATCTTAGCGTATCTGACAATTCATATCTTGGCGTATTTGTTACTGTAGACCTTGCCTGATACCTCTCGTAAATTTCTCCTTAATTTAAGGGATCCTAGTACTATATATATCTATGTAAATTATGCATTGAGAATACCATCCAACTATCAATTACTGTCACTAAACTCTTCATATCAAAAATCTTTCCTGAGATCGCGTAAGATGGCCTCTACGAATCGACCAAGTTCCTCTGACTCCGAAGACAGCGTGACAGGAGCACATCAATCAATCAACTATCGTGATTACTGGAGAAAATGGGGGTGGGTTCGAGACATACTCACCCTATGGAGAAGGGAAGAAGGTGAAATGTCCCGTTCTTATTGATTAAAAACGTTCCATATTAATTGATTTCGTTGCGAGGTTTTGACCTCTATATGAGACGTTTTTCAAAGACTGCATTCATTTTTAAAACAAACCATAACCTTTATTTCATAGATAAAGGTTTTAAAAAGCTTTACGTAGATTATCAAATAATGATAATCTAAAATATCCTGTTTACACACGACCATTACATAATGGTTTACAATACAAATATGTTACAACAAAATAAGTTTCTTGAATGCAGTTGTTACACAATATCATACAAGCATGGACTCCAAATCTCGTCCTTATTTAAGTATGCGACAGCGGAAGCTCTTAATAATCACCTGAGAATAAACATGCTTAAAACGTCAACAAAAATGTTGGTGAGTTATAGGTTTAACCTATATATATCAAATCATAATAATAGACCACAAGATTTCATATTTCAATACACATCCCATACATAGAGATAAAAATCATTCATATGGTGAACACCTGGTAACCGACATTAACAAGATGCATATATAAGAATATCCCCATCATTCCGGTACACCCTTCGGATATGATATAAATTTCGAAGTACTAAAGCATCTGGTACTTTGGATGGGGTTTGTTAGGCCCAATAGATCTATCTTTAGGATTCGCGTCAATTAGGGTGTCTGTTCCCTAATTCTTAGATTACCAGACTTAATAAAAAGGGGCATATTCGATTTTGATAATTCAATCATAGAATGTAGTTTCACGTACTTGTGTCTATTTTGTAAATCATTTATAAAACCTGCATGTATTCTCATCCCAAAAATATTAGATTTTAAAAGTGGGACTATAACTCACTTTCACAGATTTTTACTTCGTCGGGAAGTAAGACTTGGCCACTGGTTGATTCACGAACCTATAACAATATATACATATATATCAAAGTATGTTCAAAATATATTTACAACACTTTTAATATATTTTGATGTTTTAAGTTTATTAAGTCAGCTGTCCTCGTTAGTAACCTACAACTAGTTGTCCACAGTTAGATGTACATAAATAAATCGATAAATATTATCTTGAATCAATCCATGACCCAGTGTATACGTATCTCAGTATTGATCACAACTCAAACTATATATATTTTGGAATCAACCTCAACCCTGTATAGCTAACTCCAACATTCACATATAGAGTGTCTATGGTTGTTCCGAAATATATATAGATGTGTCGACATGATAGGTCGAAACATTGTATACGTGTCTATGGTATCTCAAGATTACATAATATACAATACAAGTTGATTAAGTTATGGTTGGTATAGATTTGTTACCAATTTTCACGTAGCTAAAATGAGAAAAATTATCCAATCTTGTTTTACCCATAACTTCTTCATTTTAAATCCTTTTTGAGTGAATCAAATTGCTATGGTTTCATATTGAACTCTATTTTATGAATCTAAACAGAAAAAGTATAGGTTTATAGTCGGAAAAATAAGTTACAAGTCGTTTTTGTAAAGGTAGTCATTTCAGTCGAAAGAACGACGTCTAGATGACCATTTTAGAAAACATACTTCCACTTTGAGTTTAACCATAATTTTTGGATATAGTTTCATGTTCATAATAAAAATCATTTTCTCAGAATAACAACTTTTAAATCAAAGTTTATCATAGTTTTTAATTAACTAATCCAAAACAGCCCGCGGTGTTACTACGACGGCGTAAATCCGGTTTTACGGTGTTTTTCGTGTTTCCAGGTTTTAAATCATTAAGTTAGCATATCATATAGATATAGAACATGTATTTAGTTGATTTTAAAAGTCAAGTTAGAAGTATTAACTTTTGTTTGCGAACAAGTTTAGAATTAACTAAACTATGTTCTAGTGATTACAAATTTAAACCTTCGAATAAGATAGCTTTATATGTATGAATCGAATGATGTTATGAACATCATTACTACCTTAAGTTCCTTGGATAAAACTACTGGAAAAGAGAAAAATGGATCTATCTTCAACGGATCCTTGGATGGCTCGAAGTTCTTGAAGCAGAATCATGACACGAAAACAAGTTCAAGTAAGATCATCACTTGAAATAAGATTGTTATAATTATAGAAATTGAACCAAAGTTTGAATATGATTATTACCTTGTATTAGAATGATAACCTACTGTAAGAAACAAAGATCTCTTGAGGTTGGATGATCACCTTACAAGATTGGAAGTGAGCTAGCAAACTTGAAAGTATTCTTGATTTTATGTAACTAGAACTTGTAGAATTTATGAAGAACACTTAGAACTTGAAGATAGAACTTGAGAGAGATTAATTAGATGAAGAAAATTGAAGAATGAAAGTGTTTGTAGGTGTTTTTGGTCGTTGGTGTATGGATTAGATATATAAAGGATATGTAATTTTGTTTTCATGTAAATAAGTCATGAATGATTACTCATATTTTTGTAATTTTATGAGATATTTCATGCTAGTTGCCAAATGATGGTTCCCACATGTGTTAGGTGACTCACATGGGCTGCTAAAAGCTGATCATTGGAGTGTATATACCAATAGTACATACATCTAAAAGCTGTGTATTGTACGAGTACGAATACGGGTGCATACGAGTAGAATTGTTGATGAAACTGAACGAGGATGTAATTGTAAGCATTTTTGTTAAGTAGAAGTATTTTGATAAGTGTATTGAAGTCTTTCAAAAGTGTATAAATACATATTAAAACACTACATGTATATACATTTTAACTGAGTCGTTAAGTCATCGTTAGTCGTTACATGTAAGTGTTGTTTTGAAACCTTTAGGTTAACGATCTTGTTAAATGTTGTTAACCCAATGTTTATAATATCAAATGAGATTTTAAATTATTATATTATCATGATATTATCATGTATGAATATCTCTTAATATGATATATATACATTAAATGTCTTTACAACGATAATCGTTACATATATGTCTCGTTTAAAAATCATTAAGTTAGTAGTCTTGTTTTTACATATGTAGTTCATTGTTAATATACTTAATGATATGTTTACTTATCATAGTATCATGTTAACTATATATATATATCCATATATATGTCATCATATAGTTTTTACAAGTTTTAACGTTCGTGAATCACCGGTCAACTTGGGTGGTCAATTGTCTATATGAAACATATTTCAATTAATCAAGTCTTAACAAGTTTGATTGCTTAACATGTTGGAAACATTTAATCATGTAAATATCAATCTCAATTAATATATATAAACATGGAAAAGTTCGGGTCACTACAGTACTTACCCGTTAAATAAATTTCGTCCCGAAATTTTAAGCTGTTGAAGGTGTTGACGAATCTTCTGGAAATAGATGCGGGTATTTCTTCTTCATCTGATCTTCACGCTCCCAGGTGAACTCGGGTCCTCTACGAGCATTCCATCGAACCTTAACAATTGGTATCTTATTTTGCTTAAGTCTTTTAACCTCACGATCCATTATTTTGACGGGTTCTTCGATGAATTGAAGTTTTTCGTTGATTTGGATTTCATCTAACGGAATAGTGAGATCTTCTTTAGCAAAACATTTCTTCAAATTCGAGACGTGGAAAGTGTTATGTACAGCCGCGAGTTGTTGAGGTAACTCAAGTCGGTAAGCTACTGGTCCGACACGATCAATAATCTTGAATGGTCCAATATACCTTGGATTTAATTTCCCTCGTTTACCAAATCGAACAACGCCTTTCCAAGGTGCAACTTTAAGCATGACCATCTCTCCAATTTCAAATTCTATATCTTTTCTTTTAATGTCAGCGTAGCTCTTTTGTCGACTTTGGGCGGTTTTTAACCGTTGTTGAATTTGGATGATCTTCTCGGTAGTTTCTTGTATAATCTCCGGACCCGTAATCTGTCTATCCCCCACTTCACTCCAACAAATCGGAGACCTGCACTTTCTACCATAAAGTGCTTCAAACGGCGCCATCTCAATGCTTGAATGGTAGCTGTTGTTGTAGGAAAATTCTGCTAATGGTAGATGTCGATCCCAACTGTTTCCGAAATCAATAACACATGCTCGTAGCATGTCTTCAAGCGTTTGTATCGTCCTTTCGCTCTGCCCATCAGTTTGTGGATGATAGGCAGTACTCATGTCTAGACGAGTTCTTAATGCTTGCTGTAATGTCTGCCAGAATCTTGAAATAAATCTGCCATCCCTATCAGAGATAATAGAGATTGGTATTCCATGTCTGGAGACGACTTCCTTCAAATACAGTCGTGCTAACTTTTCCATCTTGTCATCTTCTCTAATTGGCAGGAAGTGTGCTGATTTGGTGAGACGATCAACTATTACCCAAATAGTATCAAAACCACTTGCAGTCCTTGGCAATTTAGTGATGAAATCCATGGTAATGTTTTCCCATTTCCATTCCGGGATTTCGGGTTGTTGAAGTAGACCTGATGGTTTCTGATGCTCTGCTTTGACCTTAGAACACGTCAAACATTCTCCTACATATTTAGCAACATCGGCTTTCATACCCGGCCACCAAAAATGTTTCTTGAGATCCTTGTACATCTTCCCCGTTCCAGGATGTATTGAGTATCTGGTTTTATGAGCTTCTCTAAGTACCATTTCTCTCATATCTCCAAATTTTGGTACCCAAATCCTTTCAGCCCTATACCGGGTTCTGTCTTCCCGAATATTAAGATGCTTCTCCGATCCTTTGGGTATTTCATCCTTTAAATTTCCCTCTTTTAAAACTCCTTGTTGCGCCTCCTTTATTTGAGTAGTAAGGTTATTATGAATCATTATATTCATAGATTTTACTCGGATGGGTTCTCTGTCCTTCCTGCTCAAAGCATCGGCTACCACATTTGCCTTCCCCGGGTGGTAACGAATCTCAAAGTCGTAATCATTCAATAATTCAATCCACCTACGCTGCCTCATATTCAGTTGTTTCTGATTAAATATGTGTTGAAGACTTTTGTGGTCAGTATATATAATACTTTTGACCCCATATAAGTAGTGCCTCCAAGTCTTTAATGCAAAAACAACCGCGCCTAATTCCAAATCATGCGTCGTATAATTTTGTTCGTGAATCTTCAATTGTCTAGACGCATAAGCAATCACCTTCGTTCGTTGCATTAATACACAACCGAGACCTTGCTTTGATGCGTCACAATAAATCACAAAATCATCATTCCCTTCAGGCAATGACAATATAGGTGCCGTAGTTAGCTTTTTCTTCAATACCTGAAACGCTTTCTCTTGTTCATCATTCCATTCAAATTTCTTCCCTTTATGCGTTAATGCAGTCAAGGGTTTTGCTATTCTGGAAAAGTCTTGGATGAACCTTCTACAGTAACCAGCTAGTCCTAAAAACTGGCGTATGTGTTTCGGAGTTTTCGGGGTTTCCCACTTTTCAACAGTTTCTATCTTTGCCGGATCCACCTTAATACCTTCTTTGTTCACTATGTGACCGAGGAATTGAACTTCTTCCAACCAAAATGCACACTTTGAAAACTTAGCGTACAATTCTTCCTTCCTCAATACTTCTAACACCTTTCTCAAATGTTCACCGTGTTCTTGGTCATTCTTTGAGTAAATAAGTATGTCATCAATGAAAACAATGACAAACTTGTCAAGGTATGGTCCACACACTCGGTTCATAAGGTCCATGAACACAGCTGGTGCATTAGTTAAACCAAACGGCATGACCATAAACTCGTAATGACCGTAACGTGTTCTGAAAGCAGTCTTTGGAATATCATCTTCTTTCACCCTCATTTGATGATACCCGGAACGTAAGTCAATCTTTGAATAAACAGACGAGCCTTGTAGTTGATCAAATAAGTCGTCGATTCTCGGTAGTGGGTAGCGGTTCTTGATGGTAAGTTTGTTCAACTCTCGGTAGTCGATACACAACCTGAATGTACCATCTTTCTTCTTGACAAACAAAACAGGAGCTCCCCACGGTGATGTGCTTGGTCGAATGAAACCACGCTCTAAAAGTTCTTGTAATTGGCTTTGCAGTTCTTTCATCTCGCTGGGTGCGAGTCTGTAAGGAGCACGAGCTATTGGTGCAGCTCCTGGTACAAGATCTATTTGAAATTCAACGGATCGATGTGGGGGTAATCCCGGTAATTCTTTCAGAAATACATCGGGAAATTCTTTTGCGACGGGAACATCATTGATGCTCTTTTCTTCAGTTTGTACTTTCTCGACGTGTGCTAGAACAGCATAGCAACCTTTTCTTATTAGTTTTTGTGCCTTCAAATTACTAATAAGATGTAGCTTCGTGTTGCCCTTTTCTCCGTACACCATTAAGGGTTTTCCTTTTTCTCGTATAATGCGAATTGCATTTTTGTAACAAACGATCTCTGCTTTCACTTCTTTCAACCAGTCCATACCGATTATCACATCAAAACTCCCTAACTCTACTGGTATCAAATCAATCTTAAATGTTTCGCTAACCAGTTTAATTTCTCGATTCCGACATATATTATCTGCTGAAATTAATTTACCATTTGCTAATTCGAGTAAAAATTTACTATCCAAAGGCGTCAATGGACAACTTAATTTAGCACAAAAATCTCTACTCATATAGCTTCTATCCGCACCCGAATCAAATAAAACGTAAGCAGATTTATTGTCAATAAGAAACGTACCCGTAACAAGCTCCGGGTCTTCCTGTGCCTCTGCCGCATTAATATTGAAAACTCTTCCGCGGCCTTGTCCATTCGTGTTCTCCTGGTTCGGGCAATTTCTAATAATGTGGCCCGGTTTTCCACATTTATAACAAACTACATTGGCATAACTTGCTCTGACACTACTTGCTCCGCCATTACTCGTTCCGACACCATTTGTTCCTTTCGTTCTATTAACCCCTGGTCCGTAGACCTCACACTTCGCCGCGCTATGACCATTTCTTTTACACTTGTTGCAAAATTTGGTGCAGAACCCCGAGTGATACTTTTCACACCTTTGGCATAGCTGCTTCTGATTGTTGTTGTTGTTGCGGTTATTATTGTTGTTGGGATGATTGTTGTAGTTGTTGTTGTTGTTGTTGTTAGGCCGTTTGTTGTAGTTGCGATTGATGTTGCGATTGTTGGGATAATTGTTACGATTATTGTTGTAATTGCTGTTGTTGTTGTATTGGTGATTCTTATCACCATTTTCCTCCCACTTTCTTTTGACTTGCTTCACATTGGCCTCTTCAGCAGTCTGTTCTTTAATTCTTTCTTCAATCTGGTTCACTAGTTTGTGAGCCATTCTACATGCCTGTTGTATGGAGGCGGGCTTGTGTGAACTTATATCTTCTTGGATTCTTTCCGGTAATCCTTTCACAAACGCGTCGATCTTCTCTTCCTCATCTTCGAATGCTCCCGGACACAATAGGCACAATTCTGTGAATCGTCTTTCGTACGTGGTAATATCAAATCCTTGGGTTCGTAACCCTCTAAGTTCTGTCTTGAGCTTATTGACCTCGGTTCTGGGACGGTACTTCTCGTTCATCAAGTTCTTGAATGCTGACCACGGTAGTGCGTACGCATCGTCTTGTCCCACTTGCTCTAGATAGGTATTCCACCATGTTAACGCAGAACCTGTGAAGGTATGCGTAGCGTACTTCACTTTGTCCTCTTCAGTAAACTTACTTATGGCAAACACCGATTCGACCTTCTCGGTCCACCGTTTCAATCCGATCGGTCCTTCGGTTCCATCAAATTCCAAAGGTTTGCAGGCAGTGAATTCTTTGTAGGTGCATCCTACACGATTTCCTGTACTGCTAGATCCAAGGTTATTATTGGTATGTAGCGCAGCCTGTACTGCGGCTATGTTTGAAGCTAGAAAAGTACGGAATTCCTCTTCATTCATATTCACGGTGTGTCGAGTAGTCGGTGCCATTTCCTTCAAAATAGTCAAATGGAACAAGTTAATCATACAGAATATTAAGAGTAGTTAATAGTATTTCGTAGCATAATATGAACTCATTTATAAAAGCTTTTTCTTCATATTAGCGTTTTATAAGTTTAAATTCGGGTAGTACCTACCCGTTAAGTTCATACTTAGTAGCTAATATACAATTCAACTACTACAATTCTATATGAAAAACTGATTATAATAATATTTCGCGTTCAAACTTTTATACAATATTTTACAAACTTACAATACCGCTTATTTTACATAAAGCATGAAATATAGCACACAATAACTTTGATACAAGATAGTTGTGAAGATAATTCTAGCTAGTACAGAAGTCGTTCAGCAAAGGCAATAAAGACACGTAATTCATACGTCCGGAAAACAAGTCATGCATTCTGGTTTTACTAGGACTACTTCCCATCCTTGGTCTTGTGGAACATAACCGTTATGGCCATTGATAAGACAGCGTGTTGTAACGTCGTCAAAGGTACGAGGGTTACGTAATGTCCAACAGTCCCGTAACAATCTAAAAACCTCATTTCTTACCCCAATTACTGACTCCGTCACTTGTGGAAACGTTTTGTTTAATAGTTGTAGCCCGATGTTCTTGTTCTCACTTTGGTGAGAAGCGAACATTACTAATCCGTAAGCATAACATGCTTCTTTATGTTGCATGTTAGCCGCTTTTTCTAAATCACGAAGTCCAATATTCGGATATATTGAGTCAAAATAATTTCTTAACCCGTTGCGTAAAATAGCATTTGGGTTCCCCGCAATATATGCGTCAAAGTAAACACATCGTAACTTATGGGTTTCCCAATGTGATATCCCCCATCTTTCAAACGAAAGTCTCTTATAAACCAAGACATTCTTGGAACGTTCTTCGAATGTCTTACAAACTGATCTCGCCTTAAATAGTTGTGCCGAGGAATTCTGGCCGACTCTAGACAAGATTTCATCAATCATGTCTCCGGATAGGTCTCTTAAAATATTGGGTTGTCTATCCATTTTGTGTTTTTAAACTGTAAAATAGACAAGAGTTAGATTCATAAAAAAAAATACTTATTAATACAAGCAATTTTTTTACATATATCATAAAGCATAAGCACACTATATTACATATATTACACCACACGAATACAACTATCTTATTCCGACTCGCTTGTTTCTTCTTCTTCGGTTTTGGTTCGTTTTGCCAAGTTTCTAGGGATATATGATGTTCCCCTAATACGAGCCGTCGTTGTCCACATTGGTTTAGAAAAACCTGATGGTTTAGAGGTTCCCGGGTCATTGTTACAACTTAAGGACTTCGGGGGTTGACGATACATATAAAGTTCATCGGGGTTGGAATTAGATTTCTCTATTTTTATGCCCTTTCCCTTATTATTTTCTTTTGCCTTTTTAAATTCAGTTGGGGTAATTTCTATAACATCATCGTAATTCTCGTCGGAATCCGATTCATCGGAGAATTGGTAATCCTCCCAATATTTTGCTTCCTTGGCGGAAACACCATTGACCATAATTAACCTTGGTCGGTTGGTTGAGGATTCTCTTTTACTTAACCGTTTTATTATTTCCCCCACCGGTTCTATTTCTTCTTCCGGTTCCGATTCTTCTTCCGGTTCCGATTCTTCTTCCGGTTCCGACTCTTCTTCCGGTTCCTCTTCGGGAACTTGTGAATCAGTCCACGAATCATCCCAATTTACATTTGACTCTTCATTATTATTATGTGAGTCAATGGGACTTGTTCTAGAGGTAGACATCTATCACATAATATCAAACACGTTAAGAGATTAATATATCACATAATATTCATATGTTAAAAATATATAGTTTCCAACAAAAATGTTAAGCAATCATTTTTAAAGAAAACACGGTCGAAGTCCAGACTCACTAATGCATCCTAACAAACTCGATAAGACACACTAATGCAAATTTTCTGGTTCTCTAAGACCAACGCTCGGATACCAACGGAAATGTCCCGTTCTTATTGATTAAAAACGTTCCATATTAATTGATTTCGTTGCGAGGTTTTGACCTCTATATGAGACGTTTTTCAAAGACTGCATTCATTTTTAAAACAAACCATAACCTTTATTTCATAGATAAAGGTTTTAAAAAGCTTTACGTAGATTATCAAATAATGATAATCTAAATTATCCTGTTTACACACGACCATTACATAATGGTTTACAATACAAATATGTTACAACAAAATAAGTTTCTTGAATGCAGTTTTTACACAATATCATACAAGCATGGACTCCAAATCTCGTCCTTATTTAAGTATGCGACAGCGGAAGCTCTTAATAATCACCTGAGAATAAACATGCTTAAAACGTTAACAAAAATGTTGGTGAGTTATAGGTTTAACCTATATATATCAAATCATAATAATAGACCACAAGATTTCATATTTCAATACGCATCCCATACATAGAGATAAAAATCATTCATATGGTGAACACCTGGTAACTGACATTAACAAGATGCATATATAAGAATATTCCCATCATTCCGGGACACCCTTCGGATATGATATAAATTTTGAAGTACTAAAGCATCCGGTACTTTGGATGGGGTTTGTTAGGCCCAATAGATCTATCTTTAGGATTCGCGTCAATTAGGGTGTCTGTTCCCTAATTCTTAGATTACCAGACTTAATAAAAAGGGGCATATTCAATTTTGATAATTCAATCATAGAATGTAGTTTCACGTACTTGTGTCTATTTTGTAAATCATTTATAAAACCTGCATGTATTCTCATCCCAAAAATATTAGATTTTAAAAGTGGGACTATAACTCACTTTCACAGATTTTTACTTCGTCGGGAAGTAAGACTTGGCCACTGGTTGATTCACAAACCTATAACAATATATACATATATATCAAAGTATGTTCAAAATATATTTACAACACTTTTAATATATTTTGATGTTTTAAGTTTATTAAGTCAGCTGTCCTCGTTAGTAACCTACAACTAGTTGTCCACAGTTAGATGTACATAAATAAATCGATAAATATTATCTTGAATCAATCCATGACCCAGTGTATACGTATCTCAGTATTGATCACAACTCAAACTATATATATTTTGGAATCAACCTCAACCCTGTATAGCTAACTCCAACATTCACATATAGAGTGTCTATGGTTGTTCCGAAATATATATAGATGTGTCGACATGATAGGTCGAAACATTGTATACGTGTCTATGGTATCTCAAGATTACATAATATACAATACAAGTTGATTAAGTTATGGTTGGTATAGATTTGTTACCAATTTTCACGTAGCTAAAATGAGAAAAATTATCCAATCTTGTTT
The DNA here is from genome assembly GCF_046630445.1 of Rutidosis leptorrhynchoides. NCBI lineage: Eukaryota > Viridiplantae > Streptophyta > Magnoliopsida > Asterales > Asteraceae > Rutidosis > Rutidosis leptorrhynchoides. Next base: position 345,416,147 of record NC_092343.1, read on the forward strand.
TACCCATAACTTCTTCATTTTAAATCCTTTTTGAGTGAATCAAATTGCTATGGTTTCATATTGAACTCTATTTTATGAATCTAAACAGAAAAAGTATAGGTTTATAGTCGGAAAAACAAGTTACAAGTCGTTTTTGTAAAGGTAGTCATTTCAGTCGAAAGAACGACGTCTAGATGACCATTTTAGAAAACATACTTCCACTTTGAGTTTAACCATAATTTTTGGATATAGTTTCATGTTCATAATAAAAATCATTTTCTCAGAATAACAACTTTTAAATCAAAGTTTATCATAGTTTTTAATTAACTAACCCAAAACAGCCCGCGGTGTTACTACGACGGCGTAAATCCGGTTTTACGGTGTTTTTCGTGTTTCCAGGTTTTAAATCTTTAAGTTAGCATATCATATAGATATAGAACATGTGTTTAGTTGATTTTAAAAGTCAAGTTAGAAGGATTAACTTTTGTTTGCGAACAAGTTTAGAATTAACTAAACTATGTTCTAGTGATTAGAAGTTTAAACCTTCGAATAAGATAGCTTTATATGTATGAATCGAATGATGTTATGAACATCATTACTACCTTAAGTTCCTTGGATAAAACTACTGGAAAAGAGAAAAATTGATCTATCTTCAACGGATCCTTGGATGGCTCGAAGTTCTTGAAGCAGAATCATGACACGAAAACAAGTTCAAGTAAGATCATCACTTGAAATAAGATTGTTATAATTATAGAAATTGAACCAAAGTTTGAATATGATTATTACCTTGTATTAGAATGATAACCTACTGTAAGAAACAAAGATCTCTTGAGGTTGGATGATCACCTTACAAGATTGGAAGTGAGCTAGCAAACTTGAAAGTATTCTTGATTTTATGTAACTAGAACTTGTAGAATTTATGAAGAACACTTAGAACTTGAAGATAGAACTTGAGAGAGATCAATTAGATGAAGAAAATTGAAGAATGAAAGTGTTTGTAGGTGTTTTTGGTCGTTGGTGTATGGATTAGATATAAAGGATATGTAATTTTGTTTTCATGTAAATAAGTCATGAATGATTACTCATATTTTTGTAATTTTATGAGATATTTCATGCTAGTTGCCAAATGATGGTTCCCACATGTGTTAGGTGACTCACATGGGCTGCTAAGAGCTGATCATTGGAGTGTATATACCAATAGTACATACATCTAAAAGCTGTGTATTGTACGAGTACGAATACGGGTGCATACGAGTAGAATTGTTGATGAAACTGAACGAGGATGTAATTGTAAGCATTTTTGTTAAGTAGAAGTATTTTGATAAGTGTATTGAAGTCTTTCAAAAGTGTATAAATACATATTAAAACACTACATGTATATACATTTTAACTGAGTCGTTAAGTCATCGTTAGTCGTTACATGTAAGTGTTGTTTTGAAACCTTTAGGTTAACGATCTTGTTAAATGTTGTTAACCCAATGTTTATAATATCAAATGAGATTTTAAATTATTATATTATCATGATATTATCATGTATGAATATCTCTTAATATGATATATATACATTAAATGTCTTTACAACGATAATCGTTACATATATGTCTCGTTTAAAAATCATTAAGTTAGTAGTCTTGTTTTTACATATGTAGTTCATTGTTAATATACTTAATGATATGTTTACTTATCATAGTATCATGTTAACTATATATATATCCATATATATGTCATCATATAGTTTTTACAAGTTTTAACTTTCGTGAATCACCGGTCAACTTGGGTGGTCAATTGTCTATATGAAACATATTTCAATTAATCAAGTCTTAACAAGTTTGATTGCTTAACATGTTGGAAACATTTAATCATGTAAATATCAATCTCAATTAATTATATAAACATGGAAAAGTTCGGGTCACTACAGAAGGTACTCCATATCATGAATCGAATCTACCACCTAACCTTGGAGTACTCGACCCGCTCACCGGCGAACCTGTTCGCAACACCGTTTATACCCTTTTTGCCAGAATTTTTCGTCTTGAGACTACCATTAACGGAACTAGAGAAGATATCCAATCTCTACCTCACACTGATAACCAACCAGGGTTAGTAGAAGAAGTTAAAGAACTCCGAGCTTGAGTGTTAACTTTAGAGAGCATGGTACACAGTTTGCAAGCACCAGCAGTATCACCAACACCAGTCACATCACCAACCTTAGCACCAACAGCACTAGTACCACCAACAACAACATCCGCATCAACAGCTTCGACATCTCATTCTGTACCTCGAGTATAATCATCGTTCTACGTATCGTTCTATCTATTTTATTTTCGTTCGACATGGCGATTATGTAATCTCTAATGTTTTAGAGATTATGTATTCTAGTTATAACGGTAAATCAAATGAGATTAATATTATATTAATTCATTGAATCTATGATTACATCTGAAGAAAATATATATGTAAGTATATTTTCATAAGGATTGTAATTAAAAATTCTTTCATACTAACTGTTAATGGTGAAAATATTTTAACGGGTAGGTAATACCCGAGGAATATTTAGATTTCACATTAATAAGTTACATTGTACATTCTTCGAATCTGATTCAACAGTCATTTACTATTCTACTTACATCTACCGATATACGAATCCGTTCACTACAGAATAACCATTTTCATTCAATTTCATATTTAGATTTTGACCTATCAGGATCCAACAAGTGGCATAATGAAGAAAACATTTGACAAAATAAAATTTGTTAGAAACAAACAAATTAACTATGAGAAATTTTGTTAAGAATCCACGCTAACTGTTCCTAGCTAATTGTTCCTAGCTAACTAATTAATTCCGTAATACATTTTATTTATTGAAATTTATTTATCGCAATTTAAATTCTCGCAACTTTATTTATCGTCATTTAATTTCTGTTATTTACTTTACGCACTTTATTTATCGTCATTTAATTTCTGTTATTTATTTTACGCACTTTAAATATCGGGACACGTATACAAGGTTTTGACATATCATATCGATGCATCTATATATATTATTTGGAATCACCATAGACACTCTATATGCAGTAATGATCGAGTTCTCTATACAGGGTTGCGGTTTATTTTATAATAATATATATACTTTGAGTTGTGATCGAGTCTGAGATGAATACGGGTCACGATACGTATTAATTAATTCGAATATTATATATTAAACTATATATGAATTATTGAATTGCTAACTATGGACTACCGACTGTGGACTAATGACATTGGACAATTAAAATGAATTAAAATATTGACTATAACATATGAAACTAAACAATTCTTCAAGTTTGCCACTTGATCTCATCTTAAACCTCAATTGTATCTTGCTGATTACAATCTGCGTTCAAACCTTTCATGATTCTTGAAAGCACCTCAATCAAGAGGATGAATCAACCGCACTTCATTTATGGAAGGAAAGATTTATGCATATAGTTATGCACCTGAGAAACTCTCGACAACTGAGTAAAAGTTTAACACGTAGCCGCGTTAGATCCTTCGGCATTTATTAGCAAAAATAATTTTTGCGATCCCTTTTCAAAGTAGCCAATTTTGTCACAGCTCCAGCAAGTCAACTTCGACTTTTCATTCGAAGTAACCTTACTATAATCCTGATATATATACAATTACCCTTTTGATATGGGAGAATTCTTTTATATTCCACCATATTACCAGCAGACATACCAGCAACCTCGTTGCTTCTTGGCTTAGATCTCTCTGACAAATCATTATATTTATTCATTGAAACCCTATCATATACTCATCCGCATCTTGTAACGAGAACTGTCATACCAATTACCGGGAATCAGCAATCAGTACTTTGAAAACTCACATCATATCTACATCAACAGTTATATGTATGATATTTATCTCTTAGAATTATGATCTCTCATTCTGAAATTCTGAAGAGCACTCTGTCACAAATCAATATTATGAATGTTGAAAAAGTTGAATGAAGCAGCAGAAACCATAGACAAACGTAAACGACCTTAATCATCAGAAGTTTGATGATAAAGAATAGTATGTTGGAAAAGCTCAGAAAAGTTGGAACTGAAAAACGGATTGAGCTAACCACGAAGGAGACCAAGGACAAATACAAGGACCAAACCCTATATTCAAAGAATCCAGGTAATTCTGAATCCGATGAAATCTTTAGAGAATATCTTACTCCGAAGTCATGTTAAAATCTTGCGGAAAATCTTTCTCCATCAACCATCGAACTTAGAAATTCCAAAACATCATCATCAATATTTTTGATATTTCTGAGGATATTTTCAAAAATATTCACGTCCGAAATTATATACCTCTTTGTGTTTCCTGTGTATTATTATATTGGAAACATTCAAGAGAAAATTTAGTACCAAAAAGCAGATTATGCGAAACTATGGAGAAAGCCGTGGACAAACCACAAAGAATAAGTTTGACTTCAAAGAATCTAAATGATTCAATGTCTGCTGAAGTCTTTAGCGAATATCTTGCCCATTACTCTAAACCCTTGCAGACAATAGTCTCCATCATTCTCTGATCTTAGATATTCAAAGATATTATCGTATTTTTCATTATAAATATTCTCCATATTTCTGAAGATATTTTTATAATTATTCTTATCTGAAATCATTAATCTCTTCGAGCTATCAGGGTTACATCATATAGAAACTGTTAGTTTCTATATTCTGTAAACTTTCGAGTTTAAAATATGAATGTTTTTGAAGTAGTATTGGGAACTGATGCACGAGTTAGTATAATATAATGACACTTGATCAACGTGATTATATTACAGTAAGTCATGCTGAGTTTCAAATGAAACGTGATGATGGTTCACAGTAGATCATACCGTCATCATGTGTCATGTTACATAACTCTTTCATTCTACTTAACTTCTGAACATATCAAGAAAATGTATTCTTGATGGATCTATCTTCCGTGATGTTGATAAATTTGAAAATCAAATCGTGCTATCACGTTCTTTCCTACTTAGAACATTATAATCATTCAAAACTCTATATCTACGGATTCTGGACCATTATTCGCTTGATTTAAAGTCGGGAAGAGAAAACAAAAGAATGAATCTCCGAAATAGAAATGAGGGGTATAAATCACAGCAAACAGGAGAGAGCATTAACTGTGAATGACAATGATTGTTAAAGACAGAAGCAGGGACTTTGAAATTTAAAGGAAAAATATAAAGCCCTATAACAACACATAAGTTACAAACCGTGTATATCAATACGTATCGCAACGTAAAGATACGGGAGAATTAAAAACACTATAAATCCAAGGGTATAGTAGAAGTAAATAGATTCTTCCGGTGGAAGGTGGAAAAGAAGAATGACAGATATAAAGGTTAGGAGTATATCGAGAACCAGAACTGGATGGAGCATATTGACAAATGATTCAAAGTACGAATTAAAGAAAAAAGAATAGAAGGTGTGAAGTATAAGGAAATGAAGGGGGTAGATTTATAGTAAAATATCCGACAGAGAAATCAAAACAGATGATCGCAGTTAAAGCGGATCCTAATTCCCATGATTACCGAAGAATCAAATCTTATTACGAAGATTTTCTCCAAATCTCTTGAACTTGGAAATCAATCCTATCTACGTCAAAAGATATGACGAATCTATACCTACTCATTTCACCCTTTGGTGATAGCTTCACTCGTACTCTTCACAAAATTAACTTGTTTTATTTATATTACTCAATGATGATAAAACTTTAATTATCAACTCATATTCGTCATGAAAACATTTTTATTGTTAGCCATGACAACCTCACTCAAATTTCGAGACGAAATTTCTTTAACGGGTAGGTACTGTAGTGACCCGAAAATTTCCGACCAAATTTAAAATTAATCTTTATATGTTTCCGTCATGATAAGCAAAGTCTGTAATGCTGAGTCTTAAAAATTTTGAACTTTTTCATATATTCAATTGACCTTCGACCAATCTCAACGATTCACGAATAATTCATTTCAAATAGATATAAATATTATAATATAAGTTTTTTTTTGTAAATAATATATATGTACATAAGAAATTTATAATATTTCATTCTATATAAATAGTTATGTGATAATATTATTATGTTATGTTAAAATTATTATTATTAAATATTAGCATTGTTATTATTGTTTTATCAACTTTTATTGTTATCATTATCATTATTGATAAAATTATTAATTCAATTAAGAGTATTGAAATCATTATTAATTATTGTTATTATTATTAAGATACAACTTATTATCATTATCATTAATATTATTATTAGTATTCTTATTAATATTAATAATATAATATTATCAATATTATTATTAACATGATTATTAAATATTAATATTAATTAAATATAAATTAAAAAAATGGATGTCGATATGTACTGATAAAAATCTTGATGGCTACACTGTTTCGGTTTGATTCATAAAAAAAATGTGATTGTTATTATAAGATTATAATATATAATATATATATGTTTCCGTTGAATGTCCTAATCACCCATTTACATCATTTGATTATTTCATCCGTGATTAAATTGAGATGTACTCCTATGTTCTCCACCATCTATTGTCTTACCTATTCTATATATATATATACATATGGAAGATACACTTAAAAGGGGATAATCAATTACACATCTACTCAAAAACTACCATGGCCACCTTCACACGATTACTTGTTTCCGTTTAGCTGCCATTTAGGTACCACCTTCCAACCCCAAACCGCCTAAACCCTAGGGTAATAACTCCTGTATATTCGAATTTTCTTTTTGTATTATCTTACTGTTATTGCAACAGTACACATCCTCTTCTGTTTCTATCTTGTACCTGCTACAACTACTTTATGTTTGAACCACTTCACTCACGATCACCAAGACCCAAACTCACCTTCCTTCATTCCTACTATTCGATCAACGCAACTCGACTACAAATTTATGTTACTATCTGTTGATATTTCTATTTCTAATCAATCACTTTTGAACTACAACCACCATTCTTTCTCTACCTCACCATCGAAGATAACTCAAACCCATCGTGAATTACCATTTCTTGATCAACTAAACCCAACACTACCACATGTTGTGATTTAATTTGCAACTTTGATTATTATTTTATGTTCGACAAACAACCATCTTTAAACTACTATTAACTATTGTTGTTAACCGAGAAATAACACACTCAATCACCACAAACCATCACCAAGCTTGATATATATTTTTTTCTTTTGTCGACCTACAACCTTCACCCATACCACCATTGATTCCATCATTTAACCCACTTGATAGCCGTTGGTTCTGCTTCAACTATGAACCATAACCATCACAGTCTACACCTCACCCTCGAAACCTTTCTGGTTTTCTAATCGTAAGCAACTCAAACCACCTTCGTAAAACAAACCATTAAAGACCTACTACTATAGCTCGAACTGATTTCTGTTTTCTTTCTTTTATAAACCGCCATATTGTTTTGCTTTTATGCCAAAAACCCACTTACAAATAAATATATCAAGTGATACTATATGGTGGGTACCATTCTTGTATGTTGGCCGACATATTCTAAAGCTATTATCCCACTTGTGCAATAAGGAATTAAATAATTCATTGGAGATTACTTTTGTATTAACAATCTCGTTCGTAACCCAGTCCCACATCGATAGATCATGAGGATAATACTGTACAAGAAAAGTGGTTATTAAAGTGATAGTGATGTTGATAATCTTAGAATGAAGTTTAGATGGCTAACTTGTTCCAAGTGTCGGTTTATAATCTCCAAAACATATTAAAATGGGCCGATTTCTATTTTTTTTTAATGATTTGGGCCGTAGGTTTGATTCATGCATTGATTTAATCATTGGGCCGATTATAGGTTATCAAAGATATAAGGTTGTGATAGTATCAAAAGATAGTGAGGAACGTACATAAATATGAAAATGAATGATAGTGATAATGGCAATAATCTATGGATGATGATGATCGTGATTGTTTAGAATGATGAAGCGAGATCATGATGATTAAGATGATGGAATAAAAATGATTATGATGTCGTGATGATGTCTTGATATCATTGTGATAAAGAGACGATTAAGGTATTAATTATGGTATTAGGTTACATAAAATGATACATGATATTGATAATGGTATGAAGAGAAGATGATGATGTAATGGTAACGATGAAAATGATGATGCGTTTGTTATTGCTTCTGTGACCAGACAAACCCAAAACAAAAATTCACAATTAGGTTTGTCATGGCTTGATCGAATTGAAAGTTTGAAGAAGAAAAGGAAACAGTTTGATACAGTTTATCTATAACTAAGATAGGATAAAATTAGAAAAAACCAAATGGTGGAGTGGTTAAGAGTGTTTGTGTTATACAAGAGGTCGTGGGTTCGAACACGTGCTAAGGCGTTTATTTTTAAGGCTTGTCTTCAAAGGTTCGTGAATCCGAGGCCAACCCTATACTTGTTCAATGTCGTTCTATGTATTTTTACTACAAAATACAGTATGGTGAGTTTCATTTGCTCCCTTTTTAAATGCTTTTGCAATATATATTTTTGGGACTGAGAATACATGCGCTGCTTTTATAACTGTTTTACGGAATAGACACAAGTACTTAAAATTACATTCTATGGTTGGATTATTAAACTGAATATCGCCCTTTTTATTAAGTCTGGTAATCTAAGAATTAGGGAACAGACACCCTAATTGACGCGAACTCTAAAGGTAGATCTATCGGGCCCAACAAGCCCCATCCAAAGTACCGGATGCTTTAGTACTTCGAAATTTATATCATGCCCGAAGGAGGATCCCGGAATGATGGGGATAATCTTATATGCATATTGTGAATGTTGGTTACCAGGTGTTCAATCCATATGAATGATATTTTTGTCTCTATGCATGGGACGTGTGTTTATGAGAAATGGAAATATGAAGTCTTGTGGTCTATTAAAATTATGAAATGATTATTTATGTTAAACTAATGAACTCACCAACCTTTTGGTTGACATTTTAAAGCATGTTTATTCTCAGGTATGAAAGAAATCTTTCGCTGTGTATTTGCTCATTTTAAAGATATTACTTGGAGTCATTCATGGCATATTTCAAAAGACGTTGCATTCGAGTCGTTGAGTTCATCAATATTATTATTAAGTCAATTATAGTTAGATATATTATGAAATGGTATGCATGCCGTCAACTTTCGATGTAATGAAATTTTGTCCTTTCAAAAATGAATGCAATGTTTGTAAAATGTATCATATAGAGGTCAAGTACCTCGCGATGAAATCGACTATTGTGAATCGTTTATAATCGATACGGACTTCGTCCGGATGGATTAGGACGGGTTCTTTCAATAAGCGGTGCTCATATCCAACTTAGTTCCTAAAGCTTCCTGTAAGGATCGCCAAAACCTCGATATAAATCGACTGTCTCGGTCTGAAATGATAGATACAGGAACACCATGTCCAGAAACAATCTCCTTCAAATACAAATGAGTAAGCTTCTCCATCGAATCTGTTTCCTTAATTGGCAAAAAGTGAGCTGACTTAGTGAGTCGATCTACAATCACCCAAATGGTATCATAACCACCCGCAACTCTCGGTAACTTCGTAATAAAATCCATTGTAATACCTTCCCATTTCCACTCGGGAATCTCAGGTTGCACGAACAGTCCAGACGGTTTCTAATGTTCAGCTTTAACCTTAGCATAGGTCAAACACTTAGCTACATACGTAGCCATATCAGCTTTCAAATTAGGACACCAATACAGCTCCTTAAGATCATGATACATCTTTCCTGAACCAGGATGAATAGAGTACCTAGACTTATGAGCTTCATCCAAAACAAGTTGTCGCAGATCACCATACTTCGGAACCCAAAGACGTCCCGCAAAATATCTAGTACCATCTGCTCGTACCTCAAACTTCTTAGCCATGCCTCTGACATTCTCGTTCACAAAATTCTCCTCCTTTAAGGCTTCTTGTTGTGCCTCAAGAATCTACCTTGCGAGGTTAGTTCGAATCGTCATATTCAAAGCTCTAAATCTGCGAGGTTCAGCCCTATCTTTTCGACTCAACGCATCGGCCACAACATTGGCTTTTCCCGGTTGATATAAAAGTTCACAATCATAATTATTCAACGTCTCAACCCATCTTCGCTGCCTCATATTCAACTTTTTTAGTCAAGGATATGCTGAAGACTTTTGTGATTAGTGTACACTGTACTCTTGACCCCATAATGATAATGTCTCCAAATCTTAAGCGCAAACACAACAGCTCCCAACTCTAAATCATGGGTCGTATAATTCTGTTCGTGGATCTTCAACTGACGTGACGCGTACGCAATAACTTTCTTTCATTGCATCAAAACACAACCAAAGCCCTGACGCGAAGCATCACAATAAACAACAAAATCATCATTACCCTCAGGTAGTGACAATATCGGAACGGTAGTCAACTTCTTTTTCAAAGTTTGAAAAGCAGTCTCTTGTTCATCCTTCCACTCATACTTCTTCCCCTTGTGCATTAAAGCAGTCAGAGGTTTCGCAATACGAGAGAAATCTTGAATGAACCTTCGATAGTAACCTGCCAACCCTAGAAACTGATGAACCTGAGTAGGAGTTTTTGGGATTTCCCACTTCTCAATTGCCTCTATCTTGACAGGATCAACTTGTATTCCTTGTTTACTAACAATCTGTCCAAGGAATTGAACTTCTCTTAACCAGAAAGCACACTTAGAGAACTTAGCGTACAACTCTTCTTTCCTCAACAAATCAAGCACCAACTTCAAATGTTCTTCGTGCTCTTCATCACTCTTGGAATAAATAAGGATATCATCGATGAATATAATAAAGAATTTGTCCAGATAGGGTCTGCACACACGGTTCATGAGGTCCATGAACACAGCAGGTGCATTTGTCAATCCGAACGGCATAACAAGGAATTCGTAGTGACCGTAACGGGTGCGAAAAGCAGTTTTTGGAACATCAGATTCTTTAACACACAATTGATGATAACCGGAACGAAGATCGATTTTAGAATAAACAACGAACCTTGAAGCTGATCGAACAGATCATCAATTCTAGGAAGAGGGTATCGGTTTTTAACTGTAAGCTTGTTCAATTCACGATAATCAATGCACAAACGAAACGAACCATCCTTCTTCTTAACAAACAGAACAGGAGCTCCCCAAGGGGACGAACTAGGACTAATAAAACCTTTGTCTAACAACTCACGGAGTTGACTTGACAATTCTTGAAGTTCGGAAGGCGCAAGTCGATAAGGAGCACGTGCTACAGGAGCAGCACCGGGAACAAGATCGATTTCAAATTCTACCGCGCGTTGCGGCGGAAGGCCAGGTAAATCTTCGGGAAATACCTCAGGAAAATCTCTAACAATATGAACATCACCAACGCTCTTCCCTTCTCTATCAGAATCAACAACTTGGGCTAGAATAGCATGACAGCCTTTGCGAAGATGTTTATGAACTTTCAAACAGCTAATAAGATTTAACTGTCTGCATTTCTTATCCCCAAAAACCATCAGCGGCTCTCCAACCACATTAGTGATACGAATAGCTTTCTCATAACACACAATCTCAGCACGATTCGCAGACAACCAATCCATACCAATAACAATGTCGAAACTGCCTAGGTCAATCGGTATCAAATCTATCTCAAAATCCCTACCAGACAAATTAATGTTACATTTACGATACACAGTCTTAGCAGTAAGCACCGTACCATTAGCTATCTCTACAACATAAGTATTTTCTAGAGGAGTTAACGGTGTTTTGATTTTTGGACTCAACTTACTTGACACAAAACTCAAATCAGCCCCCGAATCAAATAGTACATAAACTGATAAACTGTTGACCGAGAACGTACCCGTAACAAGTTTAGGATCTTCCTCAGCATCCCTGGCATTAATGTTGAATGCTCTTCCACGTGAATTCTCAGTAGTCTTCTTGTTAGGGCAGGCATCACGGAAATGCCCTGGCTTACCGCATTCATAACAAACC